>NC_080078.1:3190227-3335227 GCF_949987535.1 Balaenoptera acutorostrata | reverse complement strand
TTAAAAGGGAATGCTAGCTACGTATGACAAGAAAAATCTTGGATTGTGATCAAAGTATAAGGTAACCATTCAGAATCTGATGGAACCATGTAGAACCGGTACTGTTTAGACTCCCTAGGTAATTGCATGGTTTAACGAATACAAATGTAGGATAATATTTAATAAGAATGAAATTTCAGTAGATGTGAAGGAATCGTGATGGTGGTATTGGGGGATGTGACTATTTTTATCAGGATGTTATTATTTATAACTTTAGTATTACAGTGGCTCAAGTCATTATGAGGTTCTCCATAAAAACACTATTTAATAACTGTCACAAATATATTCCCTAGGGAGCTTGAAGAATTTTGCTTGACAAAAATCCTGAGAGTGAACAAAGACTCCCCCAAACCAACACACACCTTCCTAGACCACACACATGGACACACGGGCTTAAGGAATTAAGCATTCAACACCAGACTTTATTTATTTTTAAAACATCTTTATTGGAGTTTAATTGCTTTACAATGTTGTGTTAGTTTCTGCTGTATAACAAAGTGAGTCAGCTATATATATACATATATCCCCATGTCCCCTCCCTCTTGCATCTCCCTCCCACCCTCCCTATCCCACCCCTCTAGGTGGTCATAAAGCACTGAATTGATCTCCCCGTGCAATGCAGCTGCTTCCCACTAGCTATCTATTTTACATTTGGTAGTGTATATATGTCAATGCTACTCTCTCACTTCGTCTCAGCTTACCCTTCCCCAACCCCGTGTCCTCAACTCCATTCTCTACATCTGTGTCTTTATTCCTGTCCTGCCCCTAGGTTCATGAGAACCATTTTTTTTTAGATTCCATATATATATATGTGTTAGCATACGGTATTTGTTTTTCTCTTTCTGACTTACTTCACTCCATATGACAGACTCTAGGTCCATCCACCTCACTACAAATAACTCAATTTCGTTTCTTTTTATGGCTGAGTAATATTCCATTGTATATATGTGCCACATCTTCTTTTTTTTTAATTTTTATTTATTTATTTATGTTTTATTTATTTATGGCTGTGTTGGGTCTTCGTTTCTGTGTGAGGGCTTTCTCCAGTTGCGGCGAGTGGGGGCCACTCTTCATCGCGGTGCGCGGGCCTCTCACTATCGTGGCCTCTCTTGTTGCGGAGCACAGGCTCCAGACGCGCAGGCTCAGCAATTGTGGCTCACGGGCCTAGTTGCTCTGCAGCATGTGGGATCCTCCCAGACCGGGGCTCGAACCCGTGTCCCCTGCATTGGCAGGCAGATTCTCAACCACTGCGCCACCAGGGAAGCCCTGTGCCACATCTTCTTTATCCCTTCATCCGATGATGGACACTTAGGTTGCTTCCATGTCCTGGCTATTGTAAATAGAGCTGCAATGAACATTGTGGTACATGACTCTTTTTGAATTATGGTTTTCTCAGGGTATATGCCCAGTAGTGGGATTGCTGGGTCACATGGTAGTTCTATTTTTAGTTTTTTAAGGAACCTCCATACTGTTCTCCATAGTGGCTGTATCAATGTACATTCCCACTAACAGTGCAAGAGGGTTCCCTTTTCTCCACACCCTCTCCAGCATTTATTGTTTCTAGATTTTTTGATAATGGCCATTCTGACTGGTGTGAGGTGATACCTCATTGTAGTTTTGATTTGCATTTCTCTAATGATTAGTGATGTTGAGCACCCTTTCATGTGTTTGTTGGCCATCTGTATATCTTCTTCGGAAAAATGTCTATTTAGGTCTTCTGCCCAGTTTTGGATTGGGTTGTTTGGTTTTTTGATGTTGAGCTGCATGGGCTGCTTGTGTATTTTGGAGATTAATCCTCTGTCAGTTGCTTTGTTTGCAAATATTTCCTCCCATTCTGAGGGTTGTCTTTTTGTCTTGTTTACGGTTTCCTTTGCTGTGCAAAAGCTTTTAAGTTTCCTTAGGTCCCATTTGTTTATTTTTGTTTTTATTTCCATTTCTCTAGGAGGTGGGTCAAAAAGCATCGTGCTGTGATTTATGTCAAAGAGTGTTCTTCCTATGTTTTCCTCTAAGAATTTTATAGTGTCTGGCCTTACATTTAGGTCTTTAATCCATTTTGAGTTTATTTTTGTCAACACCAGACTTTAAAAAAAAAAAAGGCATCTGCTAGGCAAAAAGCACATGAAAACATGATCAACCTCATTAGTGATCATGGAAATGCAAATGAAAGCCACAGTTAACCAGGTTAGCAGTACTTAGAAAGGTTGACTCTAGGAAACATTGGTGAGAATGTGAATCAGTAGGAATACTCGTATACTGCCAAGACGATGACAGTAAGATACAACGATCCTGGAAAATGATCTGGCAATATCTGGTGCTGTTAATGACACCCACACTCTGCCAGAGAGCAACTCCAATCCCAGGTACAGATCCTAGAGAAAACTTTGCACAGATATTCACAAGGACGTGGTTGAGAATGTTCATAGCAGCAGTGTCTATAAAGACAAAATGATGGGAATAACATAAACATCTGTCACCAGGAGACCAGATGAATGCACTATGCCACACAATGGATGCTGTCGGGTGGTTCTTGTGGGCATGGACCCCCAGCTTCCAACTGAACCTGTGACGGGAGCCTAATCAACCCTTGTCCAGCAAGGCTGGAAGTTCTGGGGTGTTAACGGCCCCCAGCCCCTGAGAGCCATCTTCAAACAATGACTGGTGGAAGCTGGTGGGTAACTCACTCTGGCTCCATGATCCCTCCGAGGCCTCTCCCAGAGCCAGGAGGAGAGGACACTCCCCCTCCAGGCAGTCTCCCACAGTCCTCCAGTGGGATGGAGCCCCGGGGTCCACGATGTAAGCTGCTTTCCTTTCCACTGTTTATTTGGAGGTGGCCCGAAGAAGCAAAGGGATATTTATTATTATTTAATATTTATTATCTACTATTATTATTATTTTCACATTTCCTTCCAGGAAAATGATGTGTGCCCCAGTCCTTGCCTCAGGGCTAGGCTTTGGGGGAAACCAACTCTAAGACTTGGCTTGAAACAAGCTATCTTTGGGAACATTCCCCAAATTCTTTGTAAGTGCCCCAGCAGGCTTGCCATCCCTCCAGTGGTAGCAAGAAGCATGAATTGTCCCTTTAATTCACTCATTTCTCTCAGCTGACTCCCTGTACCCTCTTCTCTGTGGCTCATGGGAAAGAAGGAAAGGCTCTGATCTCTGGGATTCGTTCTCATCAGTTTCCCAATGGCTTGGCTAACTCTCACTGACCATGCTGAATAAAGTTTATCCCCATAAAATGCCTCTGCTAAATCTCAGGAGCTCCTGCTGTCCTTCTCACACAACTCAAGCCAGAGGACAATGAGAGACAAGATTCCCTTTCCCACTCTCAGACTATGAGATACCTTAGAACAAATTGGACTTGTTTCTGAACAAAATCACACAATTCTACCCAACCGTTTTGATAAAGGACTTTGTTATACACTTGTCTCCCCCATCATCGTATTCTGGAAGGTCATGCTACCCCACAAATCGGGGCGGGGTTGATTGATAACTGCTGGGTTGATTGATTTTCATATTAAAAATGTATAAAGTAAGCTACCTGAATGGCACCTGAAGATGGACGTTCTCTATGCCATATTTGTAATTTGCTTCTTGGTAGGAAGGAGTAGTCAGATAAATGATTAAATACGAAATAACATAAAAACTATTTAGTCACCCTAATTTTATTTACCATAAAAGCTAATCAAGGTAAAATTATTCTAGCTTGAAACTGGTTACTTTAACTAGAAGCAGGATAAACCCTGAAAAGAACTTTAAGTTCCCAAAATCTCTAGTGAGATTTAGTGATTTACTAAAGTTAAAAGCTGGGATGTTCCATATCTTTTTATGTTGCCTTAAATCTCTTCCAGAACAAGAAAGGTTACAAGATGGGATTACCATATAGTTTTTTTTTGTCCCGACTGGAAAAATTTTGAAGCTAAAAAGTGATGCTAAAATATAAATAATTTTAAAATTATTTATTTATTGACTTACAAATTGCTTTCATGATATTGGTGCAGCTCTAAAGTAGTTCTTTCAAAAACAAATATTTTAAAAAAGTACCAAAATCTACATGCATTAAAGGAAAAAGAATTTAAAAATGTTTATATTAATCATCTGAACACTAGATAGTAACATGGGAAGAATAATTATTCTTGGCAGCTATTCACGTATTTCCTCAGTTTTTTTTAGCTATCTCTACTTCTAACACCATCTCATTGGTATTTTTCTGAAAAAGAAAGTTTTTCAATGTTGTTCTATTTTATTTTTTACAAAATTGCCTGCAATCTTCCTCAGAGTGGTTTTTATGACTAATGCATTTGAAATCGCTGACACCTCCCATCGATTTTTCTCAGTCAATCATAATATTTTAAGTTACAAAAACATTCCTCTCTACAGGTGCTGAGGTATCTGGTAGGCTCAGAACAATTCTGATAAATGGAGGTTATTATCAATTTTATTATTTTTGTGTTAAAATGTGTAAATATTTCAGTCCAAAATTTTACAGAGCCTGTCTTTTTTGCTTCCATTCAGAATACCTTCTGTTATTGAACAGTGAAAAGCTGAAAGCATCTCCTCTAAGATCGGGAACAAGACAAGGATGACCACCCTCACCACTTGTATGCAACCTAGTTTTGGAAGTCCTAGTCATGGCAATCAGAGAAGAAAAGGAAATAAAAGGAATCCAAATTGGAAAAGAAGAAGTAAAATTGTCACTGTTTGCAGATGACATGATACTATACATAGAAAATCCTAAAGACACTACCAGAAAACTACTAGAGTTTTCAATGAATTTGGTAAAGTTGCAGGATACAAAATTAATACACAGAAAGCTGTTGCATCTCTATACACTAACAACAAAAGATCAGAAGGAGAAATTAAGGAAACAATCCCATTTACCATTACATCAAGAAGAATAAAAGACCTAGATATAAACCTACCTAAGGAGGCAAAAACCTATACCCTGAAAACTATAAGACGCTGATGAAAGAAATCAAAGATGACACAGATGGAGAGATATACCATGTTCTTGGATTGGAAGAATCAATATTGTCAAATGACTATTTTACCCAAGGCAATCTACAGATTCAATGCAATCCCTATCAAATTACCAACGGCACTTTTTTTTTGCAGATCTAGAACAAAAAATCTTAAAATTTGTATGGAAACACAAAAGACCCTGAATAGCCAAAGCAATCCTCAGAAAGAAAAACAGAGCTGGAGGAATCAGGCTCCCTGACCTGACTATACTACAAAGCTACAGTAATCAAAACAATATGGTACTTGCACAAAGACAGACTTATAGATCAATGGACCAGGATAGAAAGCCTAGAAATAAACCCATGCACCTATGGTCAATTAATCTACAACAAAGGAGGCAAGAATGTACAGTGGAGAAAAGACAGTCTCTTCAATAAGTGGTGCTGGGAAAACTGGATAGTTACATGTAAAAGAATTAAATTAGAACATTCTCTAAAAACATACACGAAAATAAACTTGAAATGGATTAAAGACCTAAATGTAAGACCAGATACTATAAAACTCTTAGAGGAAAATACTGGCATGACACTCTTTGACATAGATCACGGCAATATCTTCTTGGATCCACTCCTAGAGGAATAAAAATAAAAGCAAAAATAAACAAATGGGACCTAATTAAGCATAAAAGCTTTTGCACAGAAAAGAAAACCATAAACAAAATGAAAAGACAACACACAGAATGGGAGCAAATATTTGCAAACTATGCAACCAACAAGGAATTAATCTCCAAAATATACAAACAGCTCATGCAGCTCAATAAAAAACAAACAAACAGACAGGGGCTTCCCTGGTGGTGCAGTGGTTGAGAGTCTGCCTGCCAATGCAAGGGACACAGGTTCGAGCCCTGGTCTGGGAAGATCCCACATGCCGCGGAGCAGCTGGGCCCGTGAGCCACAATTACTGAGCCTGCGCGTCTGGAGCCTGTGCTCCGCAACAAGAGAGGCCGCGATAGTGAGAGGCCCGCGCACCGCGATGAAGAGTGGCCCCCCGCTTGCCACAACTGGAGAAAGCCCTCGCACAGAAACGAAGACCTGGCACAGCCAAAAATAAATAAATAAATTAATTAATTAAAAAAAAAGACAACCCAATCAAAAAATGGGTAGATCTAAATAGACATTTCTCCAAAGAAAACATACAGATGGCCAAACGGCACATGAAAAGATGCTCAGCATGGCTAATTATTAGAGAAAAGAAACTCAAAACTACAATGAGGTATCACCTCACACCAGTCAGAATAACCATCATCAAAATGTCTACAAACAATAAATACTGGAGAGGGTGTGGAGAAAAGGGAACCCTCCTATACTGTTGGTGGGAATGTAAATTGGTACAACCGTTATGAAGACAGTATGGAGGTTCCTTAAAAAACTAAAAACAGAGCTAACATACGATCCAGCAATCCCACTCCTGAGCATACATCCAGAGAAAACCATTCTTCGAAAAGATACATGCACCACAATGTTCACTGCAGCACTATTTACAATAGTCAAGACATGGAAGCAACCTAAATGCCCATCGACAGATGAATGGATAAAGAAGATGTGCTGTATAGATACAATGGAATATTACTCAGCCATAAAAAAGAATGAAACAATGCCATTTGCAGCAACATAAATGGGCCTAGAGATTATCATACTAAGTGAAGTAAGTCAGACAAAGACAAATATCATATATCACTTATATGTGGAATCTAAAAACAGACAGAAATGAACTTACTTATAAAACAGAAACAGACTCACAGACATAGAAAACTTACGGTTACCAAAGGGGAAAGGCTGGTGGAGGGATAAATTAGGAGTTTGAGATCAACATATATACACTAATATATATAAAATAGATATTCAACAAGGTCCTACTGTATAGCACAGGGAACTCTACCCAATAATCTGTAATAACTTATATGGGATAAGAATCTGAAAAAGAATGGATATATGTATGTGTATAATGGAATCACTTTGCTGTACACCAAAAACTAACACAACATTGTAAATCAACTCTACTCCAATATAAAATAAAAATTAAAAAAATTTCTGTGAAGTAAGTTTATTCTATTTATGACTCTCTTAATTGTGTCACTAATCAAAAATGTTGAGAAATTGTAAGTATTGTCACTTTATCAAATGAAAAATAGGAGCTCCATCAGAAGATTCTTTCTGCAAGTCTAGATATTCCCAATCACAATTTTAGAATTTTAAAATTAAATCCTGTACATGGTTTGAACTCTCACATCATTTATTTCCTTGCTTACTTTTGTGGGAACAAATTTCAATACCTTCCTGATTGCAGACTTTATTTTCAATAATTGCATTTGGCTAAGATCTTCAAGTGCTGAAGATCTCTTGGCAGTCTATGATTACTTTAAAATTTCCAACGTATTTGGAAAAAAATGGGCCCCAAATTTGGAAGATTCATTTATAAAAAGGCAAAAAAAAAAAAAAAGTCACTACCATTGTAGGATGCTTAAATGAAATAGCTTTCTCTAACAGTGGAAACACTTTTAAAATGCATTGATGATGGGAAGCAAAGATAGAAAGTGTTGAAATTTTTTCTTTTAAATTTAGCATCAACATCATTTAAATAATGTTGTAGTTCAGTTACTCTGTGCATAAAAAAACTATCTGTAAATGGTGACAGGCACGGTTTCTGTTTCTATCGCTAGAATCTTACTTCAAACTTGGAAACAATTATGTGGGCACCACAACCAGTTCCAAGTATGTTTTTGCTCCACAGATTTTAATAATTTAGTAAGAATGCTATTTTTACCTCAACATTTTTCTTCATAAAATTTTGTACTATAAGATTACAGTCCCCTAAATTATTTTATCTTCAATGTTGAACTTTTAAACTGAATTTTCAGTAGTATTTATAATACTTTTAGAGGTTTCACCTTCAAATAGATGAATTTTCAAAGGCTTTACTTTGATAATGTGAATTGGATGAAAAAGATCACACTATTACTGGAATGAACTGATTTTCTACTAGAAACATCTCACGATGTTGATACAATACTGGCATCATTTAACTGTTTGTGAAATTCTTCTGCCAATGAAGTTGACAACTTAACAGCTATTCCTTCACTTTTTATACATATGCAGTAAAATCTGGGAGTAAAATTAGCAACACCGATTTAGAAGAACAGTCATTTGATCTAAATGAAAAGTCATGCTCCATGGAGTGCCATAGAAATGGACCTTCTGCAGCTGCACGTTTCGTTGTCATCTTTGTCATCTTAAGAAGGCTGTGCTCAATTAACTTTATTTATTAAAAATTTTTTTAAAAAAATCATGGCCATTTTCATTTTTATTTATTTTTGGCTGTGTTGGGTCTTTGTTGCTGTACACGGGCTTTTCTCTAGTTGCGGAGAGCGGGGGCTACTCTTTGTTGTGGTGCACGGGCTTCTCATTGTAGTGGCTTCTCTTGTTGCAGAGCACGGGCTCTAGGCACGTGGGCTCAGTAGTTGTGGCTCACGGGCTCTAGAGCGCAGGCTCAGTAGTTGTGGCGCACGGGCTTAGTTGCTCCGCGGCATGTGGGATCTTCCCGGACCAGGGCTCGAACCCGTGTCCCCTGCATTGGCAGGCGGATTCCCAACCACTGTGCCACCAGGGAAGTCCCTCAATTAACTTTAAAAAAATTTTATTATTTGGCTGTGTCAGGTCTTAGGTGCAGCACCCAGGATCTTCGTTGCGGCATGTGGAATCTTTATGTGTGGTGTGTGGGCTCTCAGTTGCAGCATGCGGGCTCTTAGTTGTGGCATGCGGGATCTAGTTCCCTGACCAGGGATCAAACCTGGGCCCCCTGTATTGGGAGCATGGAGTCTTAACCGCTGGACCACCAGGGAAGTCCCTCAATTAACTTTTGAAGTAGATACTGAAGCATCTTCAGCAGGTTGGCCTTTTTCTGGTTTTCGCTGGGGGGAGTGCTATCCCCATGGCCTCCGGGGTGAGTGGTAAATGTCAACAAGCATTTTGTGTCAATTATGCATTTGTCATCAATTTTCTGGAGAAATGGAAATTCAGTCCTTAGTTTTTATTAAACATGCACTTTTGCTTTTCATTTCCAGTTTATTATTACGGTAGGAGTTTGTTATGAAATAAAAAGGCATTACCCAGCCATAAAATACATAGCTAGTTGTTGATTTACTCCATGCAATAAATGTCCGTACTACTACAGCAAGAGTGTTCAGATGGTTCTAACACACTCACCAGCAGGGGCTCAGTCTCTATTTCCCACGTAAATTCCACACGCACCTATATATATTTTCCCCCGTCACTTACCAGCCTCACCAACCGCTGGCCTGGTAGTTTCATACATTTTGCAGGTCAAAGCACAGGCAGCTATACTGAATACTTCCCCCTCATCCCCAAACTGGAAGGAGTTAGCCGTGTCCAGCCTCTCCTGACTTCACTCCATTGATCAGCAAGCCTGCTCTGTTTTCTCAGTGGGTCCCCTACATGCTCTCCTTGAAAGACAGGTATCAGTTTCTGTTGGAAATATGGGGAAACAAGGGATGGATGATCTCACTTCAGCTTTCAGATTTCATCACATGTGAGAGTGAAAACTCCATCTCCTGCATGTATGTCGCACACACCACCAGACGAGGTGAGGGCTGAAGCTCCATGTACACAAAGAGTGCTTTCCATCTGGGCTTATGCTAATGTGGCGATTACAGCCCTGGGTGCTCAGAAATGAGAAATCTAGACAAGTGCTGACCTGGAACACAGGCATAAACTGATAATATTTCAGGCAAATCGGGAAGTTGGGTCACTCTAGTGATGATAGGTAAGAGACTGATCTATATCTGTATCTCTATCTCTATCTATGATAAATAGATAAGTGATAGATGATAGATACACAGATGACAGATAATGAAACCAAGTCCCCCTAAAGCCGAGCTCCTCTGCTGAGGTTGTGATTAACCTCTCTATCCAAAATGTTATTCCCTTTCTTGTCCAACACCTGTTCCCCTCTAGATAGAGGAGAATCAAAGAAAACTGGGGACTGAAATTGAGCAGGACACTGTGGGGCCCTCCCTGGCATAAAAACCTTTCCACGTCCCCTGTTTCTTGTTTGTAGGGAACAGACTTTCAGCCTCCTAGACCTTCTCTGAGCTCCAAAGGGCAGATTCAGTTACCAATTAGGGAAATGCAGAAAGAGGCACTTCCTGGTTCCTCCTGTGGGCATGTGCATACCAATCTGATACGTGTCTCTGAGCTCTTACACAGCAACGAAGGCCGTCACCCAGGTGGAGGACGTCGCTTCAGGCTGAGCACAAAGACAGGGACCCCAGCCTGGCTGGAACCAGAAGGCTGATGATTGAGATCCTTGTTACCTCACCACCAAGCAATCAGAGGAGGGTTACACACCCTGTAGCCCTCCCCCCCAAATTTTGTCTATAAAAACTTCTTCCCTGAACCCATCAGGGATTTCGAGTCTTTTGAGCATGAGCTACCCATTCTCCTTGCTTGGTCCTGCAATAAACCTTTCTCTGCTCCAAACTCTGATGTTTCAGTTTGTTTGGTCTCACTGTGCATCAGGCACATGAACTTGGGTTCAACAACAATGATACATAGATAAATGATAGATATATAGATAGATAGATAGATAGATAGGTGATAGGTAGATACAGAGAGATGAAAAATAATGATAGACGATAGGTAAATAAATGATAGATAACACATAGATGATAGATGATAAATACATGATTCATAGATGACACATAGATATAGACAATAGACAGATGATAGTTAAGTGATAGATGACAGATAGATAGACGATAGATGAAGATAGACTGATTGATTGTTTTGCTAATTGTCAATGAATTTTAGAGCCAACTGTGCTCAATCTGACCACTAATATTTGGCAAATTTACTATTTTGTGAAATGTTAAGCGCAGTGTGGTTTGACTGTGTACTGAGAAGCCTTCTACTCTAGGAACTTAGAATTAATCTAAGTTTTAGTTTCCTTATTTTAAAAATGAGAATAACAAGCACTTCTGGCTCATAATACAAACGTGTGGTATTGAATAAGGTGGTATCTGGGAGCACACTTTGAAAAATGTGAACTAAAAGCATTGTCTTTTCATTAGAGAAGGATCTCTGATGTAAAACTCAAGTCATCCCAAACTGCTTCCATGTTTCTACCAGTTCCATCAGGGAAGAAAAATATGTTATTTCTTCTTCTGGCGAGATAAGAGACATAGAATAGTGATGACAGTTTATATTCTTATACAGATTTTCTTTTCTTCCAACTAAAAGATATCACTTATTGTGTTTGATTTTTTAATTAAAAATATTTATCAAAGTATCATGTGCATGTATTAAAAAATCAAATAGTATCACAAGGCTTATAAGGAAAATCAGTCCTCCCATCCCCAAGTCCTACTCTTCACAGATAACTGCTTTTAACTTTTTTTAAATGTGGGTTAAATATATGCACCATAAAATTTATCATTTTAACCATTTTTAAGTGAACAGTTCTGTGGCATTAAGCACATTCACACTGTTGTGTAACCATCACCACCGTCCATCTCCAGAACTCACTTCATCTTCTCAAACTGAGACCCTGCCCCCCATTAAACACTGACTGCCCCTGCCCTCCCAGCCCCTGGCACCCACCCTTCTACTTTCTGTCTCTATGAATTTGACTCCTCTAGGGACCTCACAGAAGTGGAATCCTACAAGATTTGTCTTTTGTGTCTGGCTTATTTCACTGAACATCACGTCCTCATGGTTCAGCCATGCTGTAGCAGGTGTCAGAATTTCACTGCTTTTTAAGGCTGAGTAATATTCCATTTATGTATACCTTTATGTGTAAATGGAATACACTATTAATAAAATACCATATATAAAACATATAGACCACATTTTGGTTATCCGTTCATCTGCAGCTTGGTTACTTGGGTTGTTTCAACCTTTTGTCTATTGTGACTCACGCTGCTTTGAACGTTTAGGCTTACGAGGAAGCGATGCATTTGAAACACAGTTCCCGTTAGAGCCCTCCCACTGACAAGGTAACTGTTCTTTCAATCCTGACAGAATCTGATGCTTGGATACCCAGCCTTGCTCCTTTGGCTGCCTCTGCAGGAAAATTCGTTACTGTGAACAAAGCCCTATGGAGGTAAATTAATCCTTGTCGAGAGATTGGCAGCGTCAGGAGGTGTGAGTCTAGGTGGAAACTTTTAGTTGCTTTGGGTGAAGAGATGCATCTACTGGTCGCTGACTTCTCTTTCAGGTGTTGGAATCCTACCTCCGAGATAGGAACCCAAGTGACGCTGTCGAGACTCTGCATGGCCCCTCCACCTGCTGGACGAGACAGACATGGAGAGAGGAGGCGGTGCAGCTGTTGGGGAGACCAGCGAGGACGCCCCCTACCCCGGGGCTGAGCGTGCCGCCTCATCTGGGAGCACAGTCTGATGAGATGCGCAGGACCACTCCAGCTTCAGACACGGCGGGCAAAGGATGTTGCCAGCCCTGCCCTTCTGCCCTCTGGTTTCCAGAAGCAGCCAGGGCGACACCACCATCCACTTCGCAAGAGAGAGCTCAGTGGGCAGTGGTAATGCCATCCTGCATTTCCAAGAAGAAACCCCTTCGCTGATGAGCCGGGGGAAGTGGACTTGGAAAGGCCAGGGAAGCTCTGAGGCTCGGAAGACAGAGGCATCGTGAGCTGGGTCTTGAACATCCGAGAGGACGAAGACAGAGAGTCCTTCGTGGGAGGTGGCAGAGGACAGGTGCTGGGGGCCGGGGCCGGTGCCTATGAGCACAGAGGGCACGCTGACCCACCGACCCCTCAACAGAGCACAGTTGTTTCCAACCCTCCTGCAGAAGTGCTCCTTGGAGCGATGGCAACCGTGGTCGAACAACAGAGACGCTTTCTCCTGGAAGCTTCCTTGTCTGTTGGCTTCTCAGCAGCATCTTCCACAGCATCTCCCACTGCATCTCTGTGCCTTTGTCCGTCCCTCCTCTGCAGTGCATCCCTTAGACACTGGTGTTGCCCAGGGCTTGGGGCTCGGATCTCTTTTCTTCTTGCTCTGGTTATGTGGTATCCCCCAACCTTGGTTATGGTATCCCCAACCTTGGTTATCCCACAACAAAAGAAAAAAATCCGAGGGGAAATGAATGTAGGCAGGAACAGTTACACACTGTAAAGCCAGTTTCCCCGGCAGACCTCCATCTGCAGTACGAACGCTGAGTGGCCCCTGGAAGCAGCCTTCAAGGAACCATTGGGTCAAAGCTGCTTAGCTGACCAGCCAAGCCCAGTGGTCACTCGGACAGTCCCCTGTCCCTGACTCTGGGTGCTCCCATCCCTTCCTCTCACCCCTTTCAGATGGGCTGTTACCATGTAAAACCTGCAGTGTCTCAGGTGTGACCCCTCTCAGATGTGGAAATGAGATGCAGCTTCTTTGTTTCCTACCACGGGTCTCATTTTCCTTATTAGGTGCCCCCCTGGAGGATGGAAGGGTGGGAGGGAGACATATTTGTCCAGTCAGCCTCTGCCACCCCAAATACCATCTTTGGGGCAAACATTCAATCTCCCAGCATTCAATCTCCTCCCCAAGGAGGCAGCTGTGGGTCCGGGGGCATCCACGTCCTCAGGGCACTGGGTCCGGGAGAGCCCCTGGCCTCATACCTGCCGGTCTCCAAGAAGAGGGGCTGCTTTGTCCTTTGTGGGTCCTCTGGCTGCCGTCCACTGAGAAGTGGGGTTCCTTGTCCCATTCCTAGGTGTGTGAAGCTCCTTCCTATTAGGACAAGCATGGTTTGTTTTCTTGTCCCCAGGAAGCTTGGCCATTACTAGCAGGGTCCCGCCTTAGTGGTGTTGGTGCTGAGGACCCCAGACGTGTGGCCAAGACCCCTCACCAGATGTTGGATCCTAACAGCATCTCCCTTTGACATCACTTGCTCCAGGAACTTCTTCAAAATCAACTTATCCGAACCATGGATTTCCCAAACAGACCCCTTCCAGGACACGCGACTGCTCAAGTGGGCAGAGCATTTGCCCACCAAACAACTGTGTCTTTATCAAAACTCCTCCTAGATCCTTGCCTTAGTGGCCCCGTCAAACCTAAGCTGTTATAGTGAGAGCTCTGTCCAATCCCGGTATGATCTCCCCGTTGAAAGACCCACCTTAAACCACTGGTGACACGTAGTGGGCTGAAGGGTGGCCGCCCCCAAAGATATGCCCACGTCCTAATCCCTGGACTCTGTGAGTGTGGCCTTGTTTGGAAAAAAGGTCTTCGTAGATGTTATTAAGGATCTTGAGATGAGGAGATCATCCCGGGTTATCTCGGTGGCCCCCCAAATCCAAGAGACACAGAGACAGAAGAGGCGGGAGCAGTGTGACAAGAGGACGAGACAGGAGTGATGTGACCATAAGCCAAGGAGCACCGGCAGCCACCAGAGGCTGGCAGAGGCAACATATGGACGCTCCCCTGGCGCCTTCGGAGGGAGTGTGATCCTACCAACATTTAACTTTGGGCTTCTGGCCTCCAGAACCGTGAGCGGAGAAATTTCTGTTGTTTTGAGCTGCTCAGTATGTGGTGGTTCGTTTACAGCACCCACAGGAAACCGATACAAGCCTAGACCTCAAAACCGTACACACGTCAACCCTTGACCCTCTCCCCTGAGAAGTACTAAGACTCCGATGAGCTGGGGTCAGACTTAGCTGCTGTGGGTGAGAAACTCAGCTCTGCTTGGCCAATGGGTAAGTCGTCTTCCGGAGAGCTGACAGTCAATACCTCTCTGCTCTTATGTCAGACTCTTTCTCTTCAGCACTGTGTTACAGTGTCTCCCCAGATTCTGCAAAGAAAATACCCAATAGTGGTGTGAAGGGCTCTCTCTCTCTCTTCCTCCTTCTCTGTCTCTATCTCTCTATCTTTCTTCATCTCTCTCTCTCGAGCAAGCATGAATGCCTTAGGGTCACACTTTTTCATAAGGATTCTCTTCTGGGAATATGTTGCATTTGTTCTGTGGCATCTTGGTCCAGAAAACTGATGAATTAATTCATTTGTTTGTTCTTTATGCATTTACTGTATATTTTTTTGTTTACGTAATATTTTTACCAAGGTCTTTGGGAAACAAGAGTTAGTGCAGAAAAATTGTTGATAGTGCGTAGAGTGGGGAACACTGAAATAAAATAGATTAAGTGGGAAGAAAATACACATCTAAAATGTGTATTATGAGTGTTTACTGCCCCACTACTGTATTCGTATTGATGCTTTACCCAGGATGGAGTCAGTTCCTGCTAACAGCAGTCACTCCAAACAATAAAAGAATTACAGCATGCTTAAAAATACATAGAAAAGGAAGAAAAATCACATTTAATAGTACTCAACACGGATGCAATTGTATTAGTATTGATAAAGCTCAGCATGGTACCTACATGCCCCAGAGTTTACACGACAGCTCTGATTTCAAATATTCTGTTTTCTGCTCAGATTCTGTGTTATAATTTGAGCATTGAGCTACAGGAACAAGCCCAGTCAACCATGAAAACTATCTGTTCATCTATTCAAGAAATAGCTGAGTGACACAAAGTGGAAAATCACAGATTTTGAACTCAGGTACCACAATGCCCGTGGTCTTGGGCAAGTCACTTCACCAATCTCTGCACCCATTTCTTCACCTGTAAAGTAAGGATGGTAACTAGTAGGGAGGAAAGGAGATCATCCAAGTTTGGGGGCGATATAGTGAAGAATTTACCATGTTCTTTTACTTCTTCTGTTAAACCCTCAATGTTGTCACTTGTAACTAGAGGGCTTCCCTTGCAGCCCTCAGTCCAAGGTGGGGGGGGGGGGGCAGGAACATCAAATCAAATCACTGAATTTGAAGTTTGAAAGAACCAAGGCTTATATATAAGACAGAGAGATCTGGCATAAGCACTGTGGCATCAACACCCCCAAACTTCATGTCACTCCAGAGGAAATAAATCTTCCCTGCATTTGTGGAGGAGGAGACACGTGGAAAGACAGCAGAAGTTTAGATGCTGGAGAGATTCCTGCCCTCTGCCCCCACCAGGTGAAGGTTGCAGGAAGTGGGCGGAGGGTCTGCACGTGTGAGCTCAGCAAAGAAAGAGGACACACCATCACATCTTATTAAAAACTCCCTCAGAGCATGGAGATATAAATTTTAGATATTGCCTTTTCAAAGGGCTTACCTCACCCCACTGCAGGAACACTGACCACATATAACAAAAAGAATATGGTCATTGCAGTCAGGAAAATTCGGGCTCAAATTCTATCTACAGTAGAGAGATATTGCACCAAGCTGGCCTGGGGGATTAGAACACAGCAGAAGTGATGGCTTGTCACTGTCTAGATCAGGTTATAGAAGACACTGCCTTTTCCATCCTGACCTGCCCCTCTCAGATCCCACACGCTGGGGAAAGCCAGCTGCCTTGTCTTGAGCAGCCCTTTGGAGGGTCCCACCTGGTGAGGAGCTGAGGCCTCCTGCCAACAGCCATGACCAAGAACTTGGAAGCCCATCTTCCAACCCAGTCAAGCCTTCAGACAACTTCAGCCCTAGCCGACAGCTTGACTGCATCTCATGAGACCCACCCCCCACAAGCAAGAACCAACCAGCTGAGTCACTCCCAGATTTCTGATCCTTAGAAACTGTGTGAGATAATCAATGCACGATGCTTAAAGCTTCAAGGTTTGGGGATAATTTGCTACGTGACTACTACACCATCTCTCCCAGGTTCTGTTCGGTAACCTTGGGCACCTTACTTCCCGTTTTTCATCTGTAAGACGGGGACTGGGCAGTCAGTGCCCACTCCCATCCCCTTGATTCTTCCAGAGGTCCCTGAAAGGGGGTCTTATACACACCAGCAGCTCCCCATGTCTCCTGCTGGAGTCCATTATCTGGCCACGGGAGCATCCCTGGCCCGTGCGTGGAGGCCAGGCTGGAAGTGCCAAGGAGTTGATACCCCAGGAGAGAACCCCCCACCAGTGCAGAAAGGGGCTAGAAGGACAGATACCCCAGCTCCCGCACCCACGTAAGAGGGCAGTTCTGAGTATCCTACACAGTCTCTCGTGGTGATACCCTTCATTCCCCTTCCTCCCTTCCCTGTCTCATCCCCCCACTCCCTCACTGTGCTCCCTGGGACTCCTCTCAAGGAGGATGCCTGTACCCACGTCCTTGTCTCAAGGTCTGCTTTAGGGACAATCCAAACTAAGACAGGGATAATATTAACTAAGTAGGCTTCTGGATGGTCACCCTGATGCACTGAGGGGCCTCCTTTTCCAGGAGACTCGCAATGAGAACTTGGTTGAAATACTGCATTCAGAGATGCTTCATCCACAGGAGGCTTAGTTATGGATTATTTGTTGGACAGTCCTCCTTCCATCTTTCCTTCCTTCCTTTTTCCTCCCTCCCTCCCCTTCTTCCTTTTTCTTTCTTTCTCTTTCTTTTCAAATACATCATGTACTTTTTCTTTCTTTTCTATGGAAGAAATAGTACATATAGATCTTCCAATCTGAATGACAATTTGATGCATAATTACCATGAGCTCAAGAGACAGATTCTAAAATATCTAGAATTAAAGCCCCATCTTTCCTTGGTGGTCTCTCTTCTGAAGAAACAACCTGCACCCGAATGACTGTAGAGAAGGCTTTGCAAACTCCATGAAGAGAGTTATGAAAACATCTGGACATCCAGGCCACCCCATGGTGAGGAGAATTACCTCAGGGGGCGGGGGAGGAAACAACTAATAGAATAAATAAGCTGAAGACAGGCCAACGCATCTCCTTCAGACCAAACTGGGATCAAGCTTCGGTTGATTCTAGTTACTCATGGTAGTTACGTCCTATAAACTCGCCGCGAACGTGGAATTAGTGAATATGGAACCATTTCTCACAGGGGAAATACAGGGTCAGGTTCCTGTGAGCCTCTGGTCACAACACTCTCGCCAAACAATCAACACGTTCCTTTGTTTTATGTGTGTTTCTCTTTCAGGACACCTAATTCAGTGACATTTTTGATTCATTAACATTGGACTCACGATCAGCAGTGCTGTAACGTGCACCTGAACATAGCTCATGTAACACGTGTGTTTCCTCCATGGGGCCCATCACAGCCTTCCTGGGCTTGGGAATACCAGCCAGCCCTTCAGCAACAGGCTTGGGGCCTTTTTCAACAGCAAAATCACCACCAGAAAGCACAGAAATGTGAACAAGCTTCACTAGGTAGACCGTGGGAAGCATGCTTGTTTGAAGTGTGAGCTGAACTGAGAAGGCAGAGCATCACCTGTTCAACCTCAGCTGGAAACGTGTCACCAGGTAACCAGCCTGGGCTGAACTGTGTCCTCTCCAATTCACGTATTGAAGCTCTAACCCCCGGGACCTCAGAGCGTGACTGTATTTTGAGATGGGGGTCTCTAAAGAGGTGACCGAGTTAAAATGAGGTCATTAGGGTGGCCCTAATCCAACAGGACTGGTGTCCTTAGAAGAAGAGGAGATTAGTACGCAGAGAGACTCCAGGGGCACTTGTGCCCAGAGGAAAGCCCATGTGAGGACACAGGGAGAAAGTGGCCATCTGCAAGCCAGGGAGAGAGGCCTCAGGACAAAACAACCCTGCCAACACCTTGATCTTGGATTTCCAGCCTCCAGGACTGTGAGACAACAGACTTCTGTCGTTTCAGCCCCCAGTCTATGGTATTTGGTTCTGGCAGCCCTAGTAAACTAATACAGAGACTCAAATTTTTGCTGCTATGCATGTGTCCACGATGGCCGTGAAAGCACAGTACTGGCCTGGGGTTTCACACGCATCTCAGCGAGCAGGCAAATTCCCAAATACTGAATCCATGAAGCGGAGGGTGACGAGGCTGTCACCAAGCCTGTGTCTGGTCTATTCCTCATGTCTACAATCAAATATCCAGATTTTGATAGAATCACAGCCCCACCCTGAAGAGAACAGGCCCTGGATCTCAGAGGCATAAGTGGGTAAAATGGAGACGGAGGAGTGAGATGTCTCACCAAGAACCCAGCTCTGTTCATGCTCTGTGGGCCGATTTTTTCTCAGCTCAGTTGTATCTCAAATCCCTTACACAAGTTTCACTGACTCCTGGTTTTAGCGCTGAACACGTTGCAGAGGCTGACGGAAGCAGAGAGGATGACCAGAACCCACTGGGGCTGCCCGGGCTTTGCTGCCTCGCTGTGTGAACTGGTGCCCTGTGATAGACCAGTGCTGCCATCACAGGATGAAGCAAAGCCCATTAAAACCATGACAGCACTGACCCACATCAGTGGGACCCGGAGCCTCTGTTCTTTTGCCAGTAATGACCAACGATTTACACTGAGACATTTGCCCTCTTAACAGGCAACCCCTTGGATCACTGGCTGCGATTTAAAGGATGGCTGGAAGGGGTGAGCAGTCCTTCTTACAATTCCCCGAAATACTGACCTCATGACACTGGCCTCATTAGCAGCATGCTGTAAAACCAAGGGTGTGGCCCAGACAGAATCCCTCCTTAGCAAAAACTGACCATTACATGTCCCAAGAAAGTGAAGAGGCTTTTCCTTTATTCCTCCTGACAACACCTCTTAACACCAATTTTTGATAGAATGGTACCTAATGTTTTAATTGATTATTGTGCATTTCAGGGAAGTTCATGAATTCTCATCCATTTAGTGAGGGTCTGTTTTATGGAAATCATTATGAACAACAATTGTTTTACAATCATGGAGATACAACAACCTTAAATATATATATATATATATATATATTTTTTAAATATTTATTTATTTATTTATGGCTGTGTTGGGTCTTCGTTTCTGTGCGAGGGCTTTCTCTAGTTGCGGCAAACGGGGGCCACTCTTCATCGCGGTGCGCGGGCCGCTCACTATCGCGGCCTCTCTCTTGTTGCGGAGCACAGGCTCCAGACGCACAGGCTCAGCAATTGTGGCTCACGGGCCCAGTTGCTCCGTGGCATGTGGGATCTTCCCAGACCAGGGCTCGAACCCGTGTCCCCTGCATTGGCAGGCAGATTCTCAACCACTGTGCCACCAGGGAAGCCCTTAAATATATATTTTAAAGTTAAAACTTTTTCCTCTTCGAAGTTGATAACAGCTTTTTGAATAGATAATACATTTACGTGGTTCAAAATTCACAAGCCGCAAAATAGGACATGGTGAAAATCTTCCTTCTACCCCTGTCTCATGCTACTTAGTTCTTTTCTCCAGATGCAACTGATCTTATTTGTCATCATACACGTGTATGGTCAGCTCTCCGTATCTGCAGATGCAGAACTACAGATACAGGGGGCTGACTGTACAACATCATTTATACAAGGGACTTGAACATCCGTGGATTTTGGTAACCTCCGGGGGTCCTGGAACCCATGCCCCGTGGATACTGAGGGACAACTGTATATATTTCCAGACATATTTTCTATGTACAACCAACCAGGTGTATGTGTGTGTATATATGTGTATACGTATATATGTGTGTATCCACATATGTGCATAGAGATATATATACACATGCACACACGTGTGCATATAGTGGTGGGCAGAGGGGATGGGCTGCCATTGAGGACATGCTGGTGGGAGCTGGTGGGAAGGAGACCCTGGTTCCGGGGTGGCAGAAAGCTTAGCTGAATGGTTGCTATGGTAACATGGGAAACAGGAAATGTCTGTAATGAACGGATGGATCTGGCTAAGATTTCCAGGCAGAGTGGCAAAAGCGTCTACTGGTTTCTTTGCACTAAATTTCCTCTTTGAACTGTCTCTTCATAGCCTTTGTCCTTTTAAAGTTTTTGTGACTAGTGTTTTCTTATTAGGGAATTTAGACCTTTGTGATACAACTTGCAAATATATTTCTAAGTTTGTTGTTTGTCTCATGGGTCTGCTTAGGGTGGATTGTCATACAGAAGTTGTGATTATTATTATGTGATCAAATCTGTTTTTTTCTCTTACAGTTTCTGAGTTTGTATCATAGATATACAGCTCCCCAAATCCAAGATTATTTTTTAAACCTAATGTATTATTCTTTATTACTTTTGTGGTTTCCTTTTAAAAAATAATTTAAACCTTTGTTCTAACTTATTATTTATGTGGATGTGAGAATGGCTGCCCAGTTGTTCTAAAACCATTGATCGAGATGCCAACCTTGTCATAAATGAAATTCTCATAAATGTTTGAGTCTATTTCTGGACTTCTTATTCTGTTCCATTGATTTTTCTGTCCATTCACATGTTAGTGCCATACTGTTTTAGGGAAGGTAAGTTAAAAAATATGTTTTAATATCTGGTAGGACTGATTTTTCCCTTCTTTTTCAGATGTTCCTGTCAGTTTTTAACTGGTTTTCCACATCAACTTGACATCAGCTGTGTACATTGGACACACACACACACCTTCTTGGTATTGTTATTGGGGTTATGGTAGATTTACACACTAATTTTGGAAGTATGGGCATCTTATTATGTAGATATTCCAGTGTAAGAATGTGATATATTTTCCCATTTATTCTAGGCTTATTTTGTGCCCCTCAGGAGCATATTAAAGTTTTCTTCATAATGACCTTGCATATTTTATTCTTAGGTATTTTATCTTTGCTGTTGATGTTCCTGCCTTTTTTTAGGGAATTACTTCTTCTGTTATATATTCTAATTAGTTGTTTTATACGTTAAGACATTTTTTATGTATTAATATTTTTTCTTTTCCTTTTGCCTGCAGTTTTATACAAAGCAAAAGTCTCTCTTCTATTTGTGATTTCCACTTTGTCCCACCTGCCCTGCTTCTCGCGTTCAGCCTTCCCTTTCAGGGGGGCCTCTGTCTCCAGGGCAGGTATCTGATTTATGTTGCTGCAAACAAGGGAAGGCCCCGCTTTTGCCAGAAGTGTGCTTGGAGGCTCCTTCTGTGCTACGCAGTTGCTGTTGCTCAGATGTCTTGTTATTTGCAGTCAAAGACGATTCTAGTCAATACAGAAGATAACATGGTGATAGTACAGCTTAGCAATGGATCCGGGCTGGGCCTGATGACACCAACCCTGGATCAAGGTGAGGTCTCCCCTTGGATTTTTTGGTTATACAAAGCAATAAATACTGTTTTGTAAGAAACCAGTTTGGCTTGAGTCATCTGGCCCCAAATCTTCCCCTGTGACTCGGGGAATAACCCCCCCCCCCCGTGACTCGGGGAATAACCACCCCCCCCCATCCTCTCAGTCACCATTCACTGAGTGCCACTTCATGATGGGCACATGTTACGGCCCATGGACATCCACGGTCAGATACCGGAGATTTATTTTGTTCTCTTGTTTTCCTGATTCTTTGTGTTGCTTGTAGCTTTGCATTGGTGTCTGCGTGTTTGAAGAAACAGCCGCCTACCTCAGGTGTTATGGACTGGCTTTGACTGGAAAGACCTTTACCAGTCAGCCTGGTAGAGATCTGGGCCTTTGTTCCTCACCGCCCAGATGTCCCGTCCTTTTTTTGAGGTGGGGGAGCCTATAATCTCTCATTCTGGCTGGTGTCCAACTGCCAGCTTGGCCAGTGCCCCGTATGAGGCAAGGTAGAAACTGGCCCCTCAGGTCCCCTGATGGGCAACCGGAGCTCGAATGACTGTGGCCATCTCTCCTCCGTCTGCTTTGTCAGTCGTGGAATGACTGAGGCCACCAAGGCAGGCTTGACCACTATAAAGTTTTAAACGGTTTTAAAAGTTTTAATTGTGTAATTTTACATGGCTGTCATCCTTAGTCACAGCTTAGAGCATACATGGACCAGACCATTGTTCAAAGATGGGAAGCATACTGAATGCTGAATTTTAAATACAAGTTAAATAGGAGAATAAAAAAGAAATAGGGAGACTTCAGATTTGTCTCTAGATGACACTCAGTAGCTCTATACAAGAGCCATAAATTGCTGTCTTTGTATCGAAAATGACACATTGAGATTCCTCTTTTAAAAACATGTCACAAAGAGTGAAGCAATAGTCCCGCTTGACTTGACTCTTCCCGGGAGAGTCTTTACCCATCTCTCTCTGCTGTGCTCTTTGCGAAGAGAAGCCAGCAGTAAGCACTTGAAACCATCTCTCTCATCTTTTCACTTAAAAATAAAACACGAAACTTGTTTTTAAAACCGTTAATGATTTTGAAATCCAAGATTCAAGAGTTTCAAACACCTAGCCAACTTTTGTCCATTTTTAGGATGCAACAGGTAGTTGAAATTCAATGTAGATTTCAATATTCATTTTTTAAAAAAATTATTTACTTATTTATTTATTTTTGGCTGTGTTGGGTCTTCATTTCTGTGCAAGAGCTTTCTCTAGTTGCGGCAAGTGGGGGCCACTCTTCATCGCGGTGCGCGGGCCTCTCACTATCGCGGCCTTTTTCTTGTTGCGGAGCACAGGCTCCAGACGCGCAGGCTTAGTAGTTGTGGCTCACGGGCCTAGTTGCTCTGCGGCATGTGGGATCTTCCCAGACCAGGGCTCGAACCCGTGTGCCCTGCATTGGCAGGCAGATTCTCAACCACTGCGCCACCAGGGAAGCCCCAATATTCATTTTTTATTTAAAAATTTTAAGTAAACAAATCAAGTTTTTTGTATAGCTTATTGGAAAACCCCACCTATTTCCCTACATTTTATGAAATAAATGTTTATATAATAACTTGTGTTAAATATGCTTTCAAAATTATACTGACCTAGATAAAGTGTTTTAACTTCACTTTATCATTCACCATGCATGCAGAATTACCTGACCACCTTGGCAGAGGCTGAGAACTACATTTCCCAGTCTCCGCCCTATAAGCTTCTGGTTAGAGTTGGTGGGAAGAGGAATTTATGGGAGATTTGAGGGAGGGACGAGCAGCGGCTGCCGTTCCCAGTACATCCTGGTTGGACGTCAGAATGCTTAGACGCAAGGTGTCGCTGGGGCCAGTGGTCCTCACCCTCTCCACTCTGCCCGGGGCGGGTGCGGACATCCTCTGGGCTCCACGTCACAGCACCCTCTACTCTTTTCACCTGCAGACGCTTGGCCGTGGTCCAGAGGGACAGTAGCCACCCAGGTGTGCGTCCCACCATCCTCTCCATGGAATTCCCAGCCAAGTCCGCTAAAGTTGCCGTGTGTGCTTGACTTCTTTTATTTCCCCCAAGGACCCACCTTGCCCACTGCTCCATGTTCCGTGGAAACTGCTGAATGACTTTTCTATGATCTCCCAGAAGCACCTTCCAAGCCTTCACTTCCCGGTGTGTAAAGGTCCAATGTCTAGAATAAACCCCTAGTTCCAAAATTCTCATAGTGGCCCTGCTTCCCTGATTGAACCCTGACAGATACACCAAGAAAAAGTTATGCAATGGTTAAGACCCCTGCAATGGTTCTCACGATGACATAATACTGTGAAAAAGGCTGGTATTCAGAATACATAGGGAAACCCTCAGGTAAATTCATAACTAAATGTGATTTTGTTTTTATTCCTTTGTATCATACTTCTACAAACCCCAAACCAACAACTCCCATGCCCCCCAGATCCCACAAAGCCACATTTGGAGGAAAACATGGTCACTGTATCTGTATTTTATTCTCAAGACCTGGCACAGATGCTTCACAAATACTTTGAAGCCAGCTGATATTTTCTGCTCTTGCCTTTTGTGTTCTTCCTCCCAAGGTTTTACAAAGCCTTTCCTAGTCTGACTCTTAATGCAAAGGAGGCTTTTGGATTCCAGGTAAAATCTGGCTCTTCTTGAAATCCTATGCTGGTAGCGAGCCTTTCCATTCCCCTTGGGATTTAAATGAAAACTTTCAACTGCTGGCCAGCAGTTGGGACTTAATCTTTCCAGGTTTTTAATTTGACACATGCAGTACTTATCTGTTTTTTGTTTGGTTGTTTTTTAATTTGAATTGTTAACAGCTTTTACACGTTAAGTGAATCTTGATTTCTGACTCCTCCAAAAATCTTGATTTCTGACCCCTCCGAAAACAATCAGAAGGTGCAGCATTACAGGGCCCTCAAACTCGCCTGCCCACAGGTGGGTGGGGTTGAGCAGCAGCTGCCCTTCTGGGCTGTGAGCCCCACTCCCCACCAACCCCTACTGTCCTGCCCTGAGCCTGCTGCCTGCATTTATTCTGGCTGCCAGGCTCCCCTCGTGGGTGGTGAGTCTGTGCCTCGGTCCTTCCCATGGACACCTTTCCAGGCACTGACCCTGGACATAGTGAGCTGCAAGGTGCTCTTCTTGGGCTGCAGGATCCTTCAACACACTGTCCTGCCACCAGCCCTGGGAGCTCTTCAGATACTTACTGCTGTCACAGACGAGATAGGGTGAGCAGGGGACATCGCACCCAGCGTGCAGAAGCTTGCATTTCAGTCAACTGACATTTCTTCTGTCTGGGAGATTTCAGCCCACTTATAAGCTTTTTATCCTTTTGGTGTTTCTCTCCAATTCTTTGTTGACTTTCACAGCCTGTCAGTCTGGATGATATTTTCTGCTTCCATGACCCTCAGTTTGTCCATTATCAGGCATAGCTGAAAAATCAAGTCTCATCTGGAGATGCCAGCATTGTCTAAGGTTGCTATTTCATTTATTATTATACTCATTTCACATTGAATTTTTCTTTCACTATTTCAAAGTCTCTTTTTAATCATTTTCAGGTTTTTACATCAGATTTTTTCCACAGGACTTTAGAAGCGGCTACTGGTCTGGTTGCAGTGGGGTGCAGTGGGGTACAGGGCCCCATTTCTGGCCCCATTTGTCAATCTACCTGCCCCTAACATCCCATACTCTGGCCAGACTGAATGCCAGCAGACCCACGGACACTGCACCCACTTTTTCTCTTTGCTTAAAAGCTCTTTCCCCTCCCTTAGTTGCCTGATAAACCTCAGTTTGCGCTGCCTTCCCAAGGAAGGGTACCCTGATTGTAACAGGGAAGAATAAATCTGACTCCATACTGGATCTGTTTCTTTTACTTTAACCTTTGTACCCTATTGCTTTAGCTTCCAGTTAAAAATGTTGCCTATAGCCTGAAATACACAGGAGAGCCCATTCTCAAGGCTCTGACCTTTCAGGGTATAACACTTTTCCATTTAGATAGAGGTAAAAAGTGGCAGAACAGAGAAAGACATTTGTCCTGTTGGAGGTTTACAGGAACACGGTGACCTGACCTACGTGCACAGCTGCAGGAACAAAGGGTTCTTGACACCAAGGAGTCTGCCTCGACCAGCCACATCACCTTCCCTTTTTAGTATAAAAGGAGCCTGAATTCTGACTTGGCTAAGATGGCTCTTTGGGACACTAGCCCACCATCTCCTCGGTCTGCTGGCTTTGCAGAGAAAGTCGCTCTTCCTCGCCCCAGCAACTCGTATCTTGATTTACTGGCCTGTCGTGTGGTGAGTAGTACGAGCTTGGACATGGTAACATGATCTCTTAGAAGGAGCACGGCACCCTGCCCTGCCTCTAGGTTCCTACGACCCTGGCTCATATATCTGTAACAGCACCTCTGTCAGTTTTGCATCAGTTTACAAGTCTTCACCCCTCACTCGACTTCAAGCCCCTTAAACACTGGGATCTTCTTTTATAAAACTTTTTTCATCTTTGCACCCTGAGTTTGAGAGTACTATAGGAGTGTATTGGTCAGCTATTGCCACAATAAGGCTGTGTAACAAATCAACCCCAAACTCACTGGTGAACAATGGCAAGCATTTAACAATAACAAGCACTTATTTCTGGCTCAAACGTCTGCCAGTTGGTGGGGATTTGGCTGATCTAGGCTGGGTTTGGCTCTGCTCAGTCAGAGCTTGCCTGCTCTGTGCTTCTTATTCTGGGATTAGTGGGACACCAGAGGCATGCAGCGGGTAGCCCAACTGGATGAGCACATTTTAAGCCTTAGCATCTCGCCTGCTAACACCCCATTAGCCAAAGCATGACATACGGCCAAGGCCAGTGTCCAGTGGTGGGGAAATACTCTGCCCAGTAATTCAGTCTACCCCAGGGTACGTAAATATTTGTGGAATCAGCAAATATGGTCTAGTCAAGAAATTATGAAAGATTCCTCATTAACTGTGTAGAATTTAGCAACTGCACATTTACCCACATGGGAGAACGAACTTTGGGAGGCTGTTTCCCAAATGTGCCTCTACATCACCCCACCCATTTTTAAAAGCAGCACTGACTGTTTCAAATCCACCTGGAGGGTCCATGTCATAAATGGACAGCAGCCTTGACTGGGATGTTTGGTTCCCTCGTGAACTGAGGCAACACGGGGCCATCTGGGTGAACCCACCTCCGGTCCCCATCTCCGTCTGCTGTACTAACATTCACTCACGCGTCAAAAGGGAGCAAAAGGCTGAAACTTTATGAAATTCTTGTCGACCGTCGTGTTTTATTAAACCAGCACTGTAGGGTGAGTGCGGGCGTATATACGGGAATTATTAACAAAGCTTATGAAGGAGAAAATATTTTGGCCCATTATTGTTCCTAATGTTTGTTCTTTTGATTATTTGCTGAATTTCATTACAGAAACCCGAGGCAGATGGGCCCTTTCCAAGCTCTTGCCCATGGAAGTTAATCCTGGGGATTTTTATGCAGTGAAATTTGTTTTTAAGGTTCGTCTTTGTCAGGTTGGTGCAGAATTTTCCTTTAACATTTGAAGAGAGGCAGAGGTCAGGAATAATATGCATACATATGTCTCCTAAACAGTTAATTCTTTCCCTTAAGATGATTTGGGAAAGTGGAGGGGAATAAATTTTCATTATGTAGCAGAAAATGTTGAATAATTTAATAGGCATTTTCGAACACCTGCCTGTGAAATAAAGGCAAGGCACAAAAAGTGAAGGGATGCTTGGAATCATTCAGGTAGGGACATGTGCCCAGCACAGAGGGGATAGGAGAGGGACAGGAAATGACAGAAGGGCGCTGTGGGTCAGTGAGGGGCTGTGGTCTGCAAATCCCATTGACCTGGTTCTTATCACTTGAGGCTGGAGATGCTGAATTACACATGGGCAATCGTACTGCTAATCACCGTTGATAGGAAGTCCTCACTGCCATTGTGGCTTGTGTACTTCATACTAGAGGGCAGCTCTCCAACGCTCGTGTATGGAGATGAGGTTTTGCTGAGAAATGTCTCATCATGATTTTCTACAAAAACCACATGCGTTGTTCTAGGCCGCGCTCAGTGATAGGTTTCGTACACTATATGTGCCTTCTCCCTGGTTTCTCAGCTTCGGCCCCACTGACCTTCTTTGTTGTGGGGTGTCCCGTACACGGTAGGATGTTCAGCTGCAACCCTGGTCTCTACCCACTAGATGCCAGGAGCACTGCTCATGCAGCATGACAACCAAGTATGTCTCCAGACTTTGCTACGTTGTTGCTGGAGGGGATACAATTGCCCCTGGTTGAGAACCACCGCCTTCATCCAATCCACAAACAATTATGTGGTTGTCATCCAGGGAAATGGAGATGAAAACAATTCAGTACTGTTTTCCTCACGAGCTTTGCAATAGCGTCAAGTTGGAGAATGCAGGGTGTTGGCAAAAGAACAGGGAGACAGGTTCTCCTAGTGGAGTGTTGGTACAAGTACTGGGGAGGAGGGGGGCAATTGTTAGATTCTATTCAAACTAAAAATGCACATTTCCAGTGACCAAGACCTCTTTCAGTATCAACCCAGCAGAAATCGTGGCACTTTTACAAGAGGAAGCGTTTAAACGATGTCTGTAGCAAAATGACTTGGTAGAGTGAAAAGCGGAAAACCTCCTATGTGCCCATCAACAGGAGACGAGCTCGTTAAGCAGCAGTGACTGCGATGCGGGGCTATTTTGCAGCAGCTAAAAATAATTAGGTGCATCTGTGTGTACTACTGTGGACAGACCACTGAGACAAAGCGTTAGGAAAATAAAAAGCAAATTACCAGATGAAAGGTCCAGAATAATTTCATTGATGTTTCCCTCTCACTCCCTCTCTCTCATATAAACACAGTGTTTCCTTCAGTTGCATGTTTGTGTATGTAAACAGAAGTACATAGAAAAAGGTCTGGAAACACTCTCTGCGAGCGGCAGGGCCACCGTGCCTCCACTCTCCCCTTCCTCAGGGCTTGGCGAGGGCTTTGCTGGTAACCGGGCTGGGAGTCTGGAGGGGATACAAGGACAGGGCGGGGGTGAGTGGAGAGGTGGCACAGGCCAGTGTTTGTTCCAAAGTAGGGCATCTACACGTGTGTTCACAGCATCGCTATTTACAACCCAAAAGGCAGATAAACCCAAGTGTCCAACAGATGAATGGATGATATAGTTACACACCCAATGGAATATTATTCATTCATACCAAAAAAAAATACTGATTCACAGTACAGCATGGATGAACCTGGAAAACATGTTAAGTGAGAGAAGCCAGACACGAAAGGCCACATATTATATGATTCCATTTATATGAAAGGTCCAGAATCGGTAAATCCGTAGAGACAGAAAGCAGATTAGCATTTGTCATGATCTGCGGGGCGGAGGGGTCGGGGAGGAATGGGGAGTGACTGCTTAAGGGTACAGGGTCTCCTTTTGAGATGAGTAAGTTCTAGAATTAGAAGTAGTGGCTGCACAGCCCTGTGGATGTACTAAATACCACTGAACTGTTCATTTTAAAGTGGGCAACTTTATGTGATATGAATTTCACCTCAATAAAAAATAAATTTTAAAAAAGTAGGGCAGCACTTATTCCGAGAACCAGGCGGAATCAACCGTGAGCACAAGTGCCCAGATCTGTTCCTCCAGAAACGACTCTTCGTTATGACACCAGGGCCAGGATGACCCCTTGACGAAGTGCATGTCTGCTGTCAAGGACGTGGGAAAATGTTCACTCCTAATTGACAAAAGTCAAATACTTGGATTTGAGACACAACGCTAAGGTAACAACTCAACTCTGCCAGACACTTGGTAGAAAAATATGAAGAAGGCACTGACTTGGCCTTCAGGGCCTCTCGGAGTTGAAACAGTCCCCAAAACAAATCATTAATATGTGGTAAATCAGTGCCAGAAGGATGCTTACCATTTTGGGAAAACACAAAGAAGAGAAGGACTACCTTCCTGGGAAACGTCGAAAAGAAGCACATCCCTGAGATGGTGGGTCTTTCAGGCCCTACCCCCCGACAGGGGAGGGGAGCTCAGAAGGAAAGAGCCTAAAGGCACCTTTAAGATGCAGATAAAGGGCTTCCCGGGTGGTCCAGTGGTTAAGACTCTGCGCTCCTAATGCAGGGGGCCTGGGTTCAATCCCCGGTCGGGAAACTGAGATCCCACATGTCACACGGCACGGCCAAAAAACAACAAAAAAAGATGCAGATAAAAATGCCCGTTTCGAGAGGGTGTGGGGAACAGACTTCCTGCGTCTGCAGGCGGCCAGCATGACCGGCTCAGGGCCAGGCCCTCCGTGCCCCCAGCACGCCCACCAGGTCCTCTCATCAGCTCCCGTGTGTGATCCCATGTTTGCTTTGACTCTCAAACCCCTCATCCTTCCTGCCCCCCGCCCCGCCCCATCTTAAGACAATGACTTCGCATCCTTCTCCACCTAGAAAACGGAAGCCGCCAGTGTGAGACTCGTTCACTTTCCCAGGCTGTGCCCACAAGGCCCCGACGCCTGGGCTGCCTCCTCCTTTCCACCTGCTGCTCGGGGGTGTGGCGGGAGCCCAGATCAGGGCCTGACCCTCCCCTGTGCCCTTGAGCCCCTCCTTCATTCCCCCCTGTTGTTTACATCTTATCTGTGCGAGACGTTTGCTACAACCGATGGACCAATATTGCTGCCTCGTCATTAACCGAGCCCACAGTTTCACTCTGCATCAAACAATCCATGGGTTTTGACAAATGCATCCACCGTGCCTGCATCAGAGTCCTCTCACTGCCCTGAAAATCCTCTGCGCTCACTTATTCATCCCTCCCTCCTTCCTTCTCCCAGCCCCCGGCAACCGCTGATCTTTCGACTGTCTATATAGTCTCCCTTTTTCCAGAACGTCATGCGCTTGGCCTCACAGTCTATGGCCCTTTCAGTCTGGCTGCTTTCGCTCCGTGATATGCATTGAAGGTTCCGCCACGCCTGTCCACGGCGTGACAGCTCATTTCTCTTCTGTGCTGAATAATAATCCGTCGATTGGATGAACCATGTGCATCCATGCGCCTGCTGAGGGCACCTTGGCTGCTTCCAGTTCCTGGCGACTTCGGTGAAGCTGCTGCGAGCATCCAGGGGCAGGTCTTTGCATTTAACACGGGCAAGTCTCGACGCCTCGTTCCGTTCCCTACGGCTCCTTCTCCATTTCCTTCCTTGTCTCCGCCTTTCTTCCCTCACCTCCCACTCGCTTCTCAACTCAGCCCACTCCTGCTTCCTTTCTCAGAGCTGTTACCCAACCAGGTCTGTTTTGCCCGCGCACATCAAGCCCAAACGCTGCGGTGCCCGGGTTTGCAGCAAAGAGACGGGTTCTTGGCAAGGCAGCCAAGCGAGGGGACAGAACAGGTCTCAGATCCGCGCCCCGAAGGTGAGGCGCTGGGGTGTTTGTGGGATGAAGAAAGAAGCAGCCGGGCAGTGGGGGCGTGGGCAGCCTGGGGAGAGGTGATGGGAACAGGTGCGGTCGAGGTCCTTCTGCGCAGGCGTAACTAAGCCACGGCCCTCAGCACGACCTGAGGGTGGAGTTTTCGGCCCGCTGACGTCAAAAGGTCACGGAGCGGACACTCGCGCATGCCCAGTTGGAGGGTCTGATCCGGCTCAGCTGGAACCAGACACAGCTGACTCCAAGCTCCCGGACCACAACTCCAGCGAACACCTTATTGTTTAGGCTCCGTGCTGCTGGGAGGACGTGCAAGTCTTCGGGAGACGACCTTAATTAGTGAAGGCGGGGGAAATGGATGTGAGTGATGATTACCCACAGCGTCAGTAGTTCAGCGAAGTGTGGTCTCTGGAGCAGCAGCCGTCACCTGAGAACTCATTAGAGATGCGATTCCCGGCCACCCCGGACCCGCCGAGTCGGACAGTGGAGCGGGGCCCGTCTTCCGCATTTTAATCTCCCTGCGTGATGCTGATGAACGTTCAAGTTTGAGAACTGTAGCACTAAACCACAGCCCTGGACGGTCCTGGCGTCTCTGAGCTTAAAAGCACTCAAAGACAGTGGGATACCTCCTCACACCCTCCAGAACACGTAGATCAAACAGTCTGACAACAACAAGTGTCCACGAGGAGGTGAAGAGACTGGAACCCTCATCCACTGCTGGTGGGAACGTAACACGGTGCAGCCGCTGAGGGAAAGAGTCTGGTGGCTGTAGGACTGACCACGGTTACCGTAGGACCCAGCAGTTCCACTCCTAGATACTCATGAGAAATGAAAATGTACAGCCACACGAAAACTTGCACACCCATGTTCACAGCAGCATTATTCACAGTGGCCTAAAGGTAGAAGCAACCCAAGTGTCCACTGATGGATGAAAGGATAAACAAAATGTGGTCTATTCATATGATGGAATATTATTCAGCCATAAAAAGGAATGAAGAACTGACACACGTGCTACAACATGGATGAACCTTGAAAACATGATGCTCACTGAAAGAAACGAGTCATAAAGGACCACACACTGTACGACTTCATTCGCATGTAATGTCCAGAATAAGCAAACCCATAGAGATGGCAAGTAGATTAGTGGTTGCCAGGGGCTATGATGGGGGTGGGGAATAGTGGGGTGATGACTACATGTATGGGACTTCTTCTTGAGATGATAAAAACGTTCTAAAATTGACTGTGGTAATGGCTGCACATGTCTGGAAATATCCAGAGAGCCATTCATCCTGTACACTTTAAATGGATGAACTGTAGCCCAATAAAGCTGCTTTAAAAAAACACACAGGGCTTCCCTGGTGGCGCAGTGGTTAAGAATCCGCCTGCCAATGCAGAGGACACGGGTTTGAGCCCTGGCCCGGGAAGATCCTACATGCCACGGAGCAACTAAGCCTGTGCGCCACAACTACTGAGCCTGCGCTCTAGAGCCCGTGAGCCACAACTACTGAGCCCGCGAGCCACAACTACTGAAGCCCATGCGCCTAGAGCCCGGGCTCCGCAATGAGAAGCCACCGCAATGAGAAGCCCACACACTGCAATGAAGAGTAGCCCCCGCTCGCCACAACTAGAGAAAGCCCGTGCACAGCTACGAAGACCCAACTCAGCCAAAAATAAATAGATGAATTTATATAAACACACACACACACCATCCCATTGCTTTTACTATCAAGTTAGGAGTCTTTCCAGCAGGCTATGGAACACTGAATGGCTACAGAGTGACCCAGGGGAGGCTGTCTCCCCACTGCGATGCTTTTCTGTGCTCATACTTTTTCTCAGATGCAGCTCACGTGGGTCTCTGCTCGGGTCTGCCCCTCCCCCAACCAGCCCCGCTCTCTCAGGGTGCCCTGCCTTTTCCTTCATCATGCTTATCACAGTTTGTGAAGCATCTTTGCTTTTGTTTCATCAGCATCTGGTTCTCTCATGAGACCCTGAGCTCCACTAAGCCCCGCACCAGATCTCTTCTGTCTGCAGCACCGAGCACGGTGCCTGGCATGGAGAAGTAAATATTAATCACGTTAACTAATATTAATGGTAATTAGCTTCCATACACCTGTGGGGAATGCATCAATATTCTTCAAATGCATGCAAAAATCATTATAATTGCTTTTCTTCTTAGCTGAGCATAAATTTCGTATAATTGCCCATCTTTTTTGAGTTGGAAGTAAACTCGGAGAGGTCGCTGCCATTGATTGCATAGGTTAAAAAGCCCATAATCCCAGCTGACCTTTCGTCTATAAACCCCTGCTGTTGGGGGGAGGGGGAGGATTAAGTCAGAAGCTTCGTAGAAACCCAGACAGAACTTGGGAATATCCACCTTCATTATCCTGTCTGAAAGGCAGGCCTCTGTCGGTATCTTGACATAAATTTATCCAAGTTGTCCGCTCATGTCGTCTTGGGTTTCAAGATATTTATTATTTCTTTAGGGGTTTGTTACAAGAAGGTCAAAGAAAAGCATGACAGTGGGAGACTGATGTGAGGAGAACAAGATTTTCCAAGGATGAAGTCAGGTGATGCTTATCAATGATGTTCTGTGACGGGGTCCACGCCTGTTTGTTCGGGCTCAGACTGGGTGGCTGAGCCAACAGAAATTGATTTCCTCACTGTTCGGGAGCCTGGAAGTCCAGGGTCAAGGTGTCAGCAGGGTTGGTTCCTTCTGAGGCCTCTCTCCTTGGCTTGCAGATGGCCGTCTTTTCCTTGTGTCCTCACATGGTCACCCCTCTTTGTGTCTGTGTCTTAATCTCTTCTTATAACCAGTCATAGTGGGTTAGGGCCCATCCTAGTGACCTAATTGTACCATCACTGCCTCTCTAGAGACCCTGTCTCCAAATACAGTCATATTCTAAGGAACTGGGGGTTAGGACGCCAACATATTAATTTTGAGGTGGGAGCGGAACACAATTCAGCCCATCACACCATCCATGTGAATAAAGGACAAGTTCAGGAGGACTCAGCATTTGTAACTCTTTTCAGAGTAGTAATGCCAACATTAGATATTCCATGAATGATATTTTGATCAAAAGTACAGAAAAACCACCATTACTCACAAGGCACACGCTCTCTTATCAGTATCACGTTTACTTATTGTCTAAACAAATTTGAGACTAGCTCTCACAGTTTTGATAAATCTGACCACACAGTCCTGGTACAACATAGATGCTTAGTGACGACAGCCATTCCAACAGGTGTGAGGTGATACCTCATTGCATTTCCCTGATGATCAGTGATGCTGAGCATCTTCTAATATGCCTGTTGGCCATCTGGATGTCCTCTTTGGAAAAACGTCTATTTCATTCTCCTGCCCATTTTTTTTTGTTTGTTTAAAATTTTAAAATTTTATTTATTTTTGGCTGCATGGGGTCTTCATTGCTGCGCGTGGGCTATCTCTAGTTGTGGCGAGCGGGGGCTACTCTTCGCTGAGGTGCGCAACCTTCTCATTGCGGTGGCTTCTCTTGTTGCGGAGCACGGGCTCTAGGTGCACGGGCTTCAGTAGTTGTGGCACGTGGGTTCAGTAGTTGTGGCTCGTGGGCTCTAGAGCACAGGCTCAGCAGTTGTGGCTCACGGGCTCAGTAGTTGTGGCGCACGGGCTTAGTTGCTCTGCAGCATGTGGGATCTTCCTGGACCAGGGCTCGAACCTGTGTCCCCTGCATTGGCAGGCGGATTCTTAACGACTGTGCCACCAGGGAAGCCCCTCCTGCCCATTTTTAATCAGACTTTGTTTTTTGTTATTGTTCTGTAAGTTCTTTATCTATTTTGGATATAGTTATCTATTAACTCCTTATCTGATATATGGTTTGCAAAAATTTCCCATTCTGTAAGCTCTCTTTTCATTTTGTTAATTGTTTCTTTTGCTGGGCAGAAGCTTTTGAGTTGGATGTAGTCCCATGTGTTGATTTTTGCTTTTGCTGCTTGTGCTTTTGGAATCATGTTAAAGAAAATCATTCCCAAGACCAATATTGATGAGCTCTTCCCTACATTTTCTTCTAGGAGCTTTATGGTATCAAGTCTTACATTTCAGTCTTTGGTCCTTTAACGAATTAATCAAAGATGTTTTTCATCAGCAGTTGTTTCATGCTATTATAAACAAAGACTGCTTCTCATCTTATGGTAGGGCTTGATGCAGTCCTGTTCTTTTTGATCAGGCATCCTCATGTACTTTTGGAGACAATTCCTCCCCCCCTTACTTTTCAGCCCACTGAGTGGTGAGAGTTTTCAAGTCCTGAAGATTGACTAAGAGATATTTTTGGGCAAACAGGGCCAATGGACTTGCCTTTGATCTTTTCTCGCCAGGATCCTAAGAGCTGCCTTCATAAATAGCGCTTCATCTGGCTAGTGGCTGGGGCTAAACTATCTTACTTGACATGTTGTTAGTTTTTTTTTTTAATAATAATTGTTCTTTTTAAAAAAAATTAATTTTATTTTTGGCTGCATTGGATCTTTGTTGCTGCACGTGGGCTTTCTCTAGTTGTGGCAAGCGGGGGGCTACTCTTCGTGGCGGTGCGCGGGCTTCTCACTGCGGTGGCTTCTCTTGTTGTGGAGCACAGGCTCTAGGCGCGCGGGCTTCAGTAGTTGCAGCTCGCAGGCTCAGGAGTTGTGGCTCGCGGGCTTAAGTTGCTCCGCAGCATGTGGCATCTTCCCGGACCAGGGCTCGAACCCACGTCCCCTGCATTGGCAGGTGGATTCTTAACCACTGCACCACCAGGGAAGTCCTGTTGTTAGTTTTTGATTTAATAAACAAACAAAAAATTTTGCCTGTAGGATTTTCCTTAGCAGAAGAACTAGAAAAAAACCCCATTTTTTCCACTCAGTTTATGGAGCCATTTGTGTTTGCCAAGCATGGTGCAAGGTGCCGGCTTGGCTGGAACTTATCTTTGATTCCAGATCAAGTCTCTCCCTTCGATGGTGAAAAATTTCTAGATGTTTCTCAAAGTGTGGCCCAAAGATTTCTTTCAGTCCATTGAGACACTTGTTAAAAATTCAGATGAGAATTATCTTATGAACATATCTATGAAACTCAATTTCCCCCATACTCCAAAAAAAAAAAAAAAGTAAAAAATGCACACTTCAATTTCAGCCAATGAAGATAAACTCTAGCATATAGGTAAATGCTGCCAAAAGCAACTGAGCTCCTCCTAGAGCTGGCAGAAGGAAATGCAGAGACGCTGAGGAGAGATCCAAATGGTGACAGCGCAGGTGCTGCCAATCTCAGGAAATACCAGCAAAAATGCAGTTCTGTAGGTAAGAGAACGGATGAGCAAAAGCTTTTCACCTGCTGCTGCAGTGTGGACAGAGAAATGGAGGGTGACAAACGCTCCCACTGGAACCATTCCAATTTAGAGAAGTCTACACAAAGGATCATGAAGACAAGCCATGTGAAAGGAAGAAATCTGTTCTTGCTGCAGTTGACAAAAAGCAAGACTTTGCATCATGAAACCCTGCAAGGCTAGAATGCTACCTGAACTTCCCTTCCCACCTACAGGATTGTCTTGACAATGGTTGGTACAAAGCCCTAACTCATTTGGTAATGAGTAATAAAAATATATATAAGCAGCACAACATCTACATAAATGTATTAAGAGGAAAAACTGAGAAAAACAGCAGGAAAACTTTTTACAAAGAGTACTCAGATATTTTGCAATGTGTATTAGTTTCCTATTGCTGCTATAACAAATTACCACAAAATAAGTGGCTTATTTTGAAGGCCAGAAGTCACAAAATGGGCTAAAATTGAGACGCCAGTATGGCTGTGTTCCTTTCTGGAGGGTTGAGGGGAGAAGTGTTTTCTTGTCTTTTCCAGCTTCTAGAGGCTGCCTGCTTTCCTTAGTTCATGGCCTCTTTCTCCACATTTAAAGCCAGCAATGGCCAGTTGAGTTTTTTATCATGTTGCATCACCCTGACCTCCTCTTCTACCTCCTGCTTCCACATTTAAGGACCCCTGTGAGTACATTAAGCCCAACCAGATAATCTAGGGTAATCGCCCCATTTTAAGGTCATCTGATTAGCAACATTAATCCATTTGCAACATTCATTCCCCTTTATTATATAACATAACGTATGCACAGTTTCCACTAATTAGGACGTGACTATCTTTGGTGGGGGCTGGGGTCATTATCCTGCGGACCACACCAGAGTATACAGATGAAAACTGCAAACAAACATTTCACCAGGCATTTTTTTTCAAAAAATTCATGAAACAACTGCAACTAAGGAAGACGATAAGTAAAATATTCAAAATCTCCAGTGAGAGAGAAAGAGGGATAAAGCAAAAGCTGACAGCACTTGGGAAAGAAGTAGAAGAAAAGAGTAAAACCATCTTGGAAATGTAGATGGAGTCGGAAGGAGAAAGGGGAGACTGCCAAAATAAATACTTCCCAAAATAAAGATAATAAAAAATAATAAAGTTGTAGTCTACAGCTGACATAGAGAAGCAGAAAGAAAAAAAAAAAAGGAAAAACCAAGAAGAGACCATTTTAAAATAGAGTATGGAGGGAATGATGCACAAGCTATGTAAGGTGACCCCTACATCCAGGTAACTGGAGTCCCTGAGGAAGAAACCCAGAAAGGAATAGAAGAACTATTAGAAGATACAATTCAAGAAAACTTCTTTGAAATAAAAGGAGACTTGAATGTATGTAATGAAAGAACACACTACATGACTCAAAGCAGTCAACACTGCAACATTTCTAGTTTGTTATTAAACTTCAAAGATAAAGAAAAAATTCCTTTGGGCAGCCATGCAAGTAAAGGCAGACTCTTAGAAGGAAAAAGTCCAAGTAGGTTTCAGATGTCTTCACAGTAACACTCAAAGCAAAAGAGAGAGAGGGAGAGGGAGAGGGGGAGGGGAGAGGGGGAGGGGGGAGGGGGAGGAATCCTTACAATATTCTCATGGAAAGAGGGTGTGAGCCATGATTTTACATCCAGCCAAACTATCCTTGAAGTGTAAAGACTAGCCACAAAAATGCTTTTCGCTAAGAAAATATCATTCTATGAGTCCTTCTTGGGGCAATTACTAGCAGATCTACTTTAGCCAAGCAGCTTGTGACCAGAAAAAGAAGGAAATGTTTCAAATTCTTTTCATGAAAAGAGCATAAGCTTGATATTAATACCCAACAGACTGCAATAGTAGCAGACATGATACAACCATCACTAGTTACCACGAATGATAATAGTAACAACAATAATAAACTATCAGCTACTCTCACTCATGAATGTAGATGCAAAATTTCTAAATAAAATATCATACTGGTGAATGAATCTAGTAACATTTTCAAATACATCATGACCAAGTACTTTATTATGGAATATAAAAACAATCCAATTTGAAGAAATCTAACAAAATAATTTAAAGGGAAAGGAAAAGATCAACTTCATTTTATGCTAAAAGGGTATTTAAAAATTTTCAACATCCATTCTAATTTTATAAAAGGCATCCAAAGAAATAGTGATAGCTGGATACTACCTTATCCACCACAGACACCTAATAAAACATATTTACCCCAGCTCAAAATCCAGGGTCAGGGACTTCCCTGGTGGTGCAGTGGTTAAGAATCCGCCTGCCAATGCAGGGGACACAGGTTTGAGCCCTGGTCCAGGAAGATCCCACATGCCGCGGAGCAACTAGGCCTGTGAGCCACAACTACTGAGCCCTCGTGCCTAGAGCCAGTGCTCTGCAACAAGAGAAGCCACCGCAATGAGAAGCCCGTGCACCAAAACGAAGAGTAGACCCTGCTTGCCGCAACTAGAGAAAGCCCACACGCAACGAAGACCCAACGCAGACAAAAATTAAAAAAAAAAAAAATCCAGGGTCATTCTTTCTTTTTTTTAAATAGCAAGAAGATTTTTTATTTTATTTTTTATTTGTATTTTTTCCCTTGTCTATAAATAATGTTTTATTGAAACACAGTTACACTCCTTTATTTACATTTTACTGTGGCTGCTTTTTGGCTACAATGACTGAGCTGAGTAGATACAATAGAGATCGTATGGCAAATCTAAAATATTTACTCTCTGGCCCATTATACAAGTTTGCCAACCCCTGCTCTAGAAAAGCAGATTTTTTTTTTTTTTGAAACATGTATGCTGGGAGTTATACTTTTTTTTTTTTAAACATCTTTATTGGAGTATAATTGCTTTACGTTGTTGTGTTAGTTTCTGCTGTATAACAAAGTGAATCACCTATACCTATACATATATCCCCATATTCCTTCTCTCTTGCATCTCCTTCCCACCCTCCCTATCCCACCCCTCTAGGTGGTCACAAAGGACCGAGCTGATCTCCCTGTGCTATGCGGCTGCTTCCCACTAGCTATCTATTTTACATTTGGTAGTGTATATATGTCCATGCCACTCTCTTGCTTCGTCCCAGCTTACCCTTCCCCCTCCCCGTGTCCTCAAGTGCATTCTCTACGTCTGTGTCTTTATTCCTGTCCTGCCACTAGGTTCATCAGAACCACTTTTTTTTGTTTTAGATTCCGTAAACATGTGTTAGCATACGGTATTTGTTTTTCTCTTTCTGACTTACTTCACTCTGTATGACAGACTCTAACTCCACCCACCTCACTACAAATAACTCAATTCCGTTTCTTTTTATGGCTGAGTAATATTTCATTGTATATATGTGCCACATCTTCCTTATCCATTCATCTGTCGATGGACACTTAGGTTGCTTCCATGTCCTGGCTATTGTAAATAGTGCTGCAGTGAACATTGTGGTACATGACCCTTTTGAATTATGGTTTTCTCAGGGTATATGCCCAGTAGTGGGATTGCTGGGTCGTATGGTAGTTCTATTTTTAGTTTTTCCAGGGTCATTCTTAACAGCAATCCCCCAGAAGCATTTTCACTAAAGTCAGTAACATATTAATGATGGCTGCTTCCACTGTTACTGTGATTTCACAATGCACTGGAGATTCTAGCCCATGCAAGTAGAGGGGGAGACACCACCTAGAGTCTCGCCAAAGAGATCAAATGTGGGTCTAATCAAGCCTCTGGATCCAGCTGCCACTTTGCGGGAGATACAGAGACCGGAGCGTCCTGCTGAAGGGCACTGCAGGGATGCAATCGGCCAAAAACACCCTGGAGTTTCCTGCAGTGGAACTGCAGGAAAAAGGGAGGGAAGGGAAATCCCGAGGTTAAATGAGACTTAAACATAATTTTTAAAGTGGACAAGACTGAGTTATAGGGTCCTGGGGATGTACTCTGGGTGAATCAGTCTTTTCCAGAGATGCAAGGAAGCCCTAGGAACAGGCCCAAGAAACCCCTGCCAACGAGCCCAGGAGACAGACATGTGTGGGGGTACTCCCTGCCGCGTTGCCGGTAAGTGCCTCAAACTGCGAATGAGCTAAATGCCCATCAATGGGAGAACCGATAAACGGATTGCAGCTTCTTCACCCAGTGGAATATTACGTAGCAATTCAACAGAGGAACTAGAGCCACACATGTCAATATGGATAAATCTCAGAAACAGTACAGAATGAAAAAACGCGCAGAAAGGTGTGTACAGAAGGCTACCTTCAATAGATGGGGTTGTAAAAATGGAAAAAGAATACCCTATAAAAGTCACGGAAATATCTCTGTGTATTAATAGCAAAAAACATAAAAACAGGCCCCCGAATGACGCATACCAATTTCTGAGAGTGTCCGCCTATGGGGAGGGGAAGGGAGAAGGGTCAGGGGGAAGATGTGGGGGGCTTTGGTTACAGGCATACAATGTTATCTCTTTAAAAATGAAAAGACCTGAAATACACACAGCAAAAAGGATTTGACAGAGATCAAAAAAAAAAAAGAAGGAATGCAAGGAAGTGATGGCCATACGAGCCAGGAGGGTGGTCGCTTTGTGGGGAGAGAGAGGACCTGCAGTCCACGTAGATGGGGGGTTTCCGAGGAGGCTCTTCCTGACCTGGGTGTTCCGCACAAGGGCCTTGGCCTTAAAGTCTTTCACGAAGCTGTGCAGCTCTTGTGTGTGTTTTTCTGCGCCCATGTTTTATATTACAATAAAAATGTTGAAATCTGCATGGCATAAAACACCATGCAAGTCAAACGTCAAAGTCAGACTGTGACACCATGTTGGCAACTTATATCAGAAGCAAAGGGCTGACTGATTGTATAAAGAGTTCTTCCAGATGAGTAAGAAACAGAGCAGCTGTTTATTAGAAAAACTGACAAACTATACGAAGAAAGAGTTAAAACATCGTTTACATGACACTCAGCCTCACTCGCCGTGGGATGGGCGATGCTGCTTGTCGGCCTTTGTGGGTCCCCTCCTTTCTGGCCCAGGTGCCTTTGAGGTCACGGGACAGGCTCTGGCAGAAGTGAAACATGTCACTTGCAGGTGGCAGCATTTAAATGCCTGTAGGAGCGGCTCCAGGGCCCTCTTCCCCACCCATGTGAACGTGGCAGCACACTTACTACGGAGGCACAAGAATGAGCCATCACACGGAGGGCAGCTGCCTGGACGGTCACCGAGGTCCCCCAGGCCCACTTTGGGGCAACCAAGACACCAGCCCTTTCCATCTTCAGCCACCGAAGTTTTGGGGCTGTTTGTTGCCGCAGCCTAACCTGGCCTATCCTCGGAAGTGTGTGCAGGGGCTACAGACGTTCTTGCCTTTGACAATGGTTATCTTGGCCCACACTCGGGAGAAAAATGCTGCTGTTCTACAAACTGGGGAGGCTTCTCAATGTAGCTGATAAGAGGGAAAAAATGACAACCAGGTAAGCAACGCTGAAGATCTTCATATTTCAAATACACCACAGACAATTCGTTTTGATGACCACATGATTTCCATTTATTTTGTGATCCCCACAAATGCACTCTATTACGAAAGAAATAGGTGACACTGTTTCCCTCCACTTATTTATTCAACAAGTATTTATTGCGTCTGGCACACTTCTGGGTGATAGATGGGAGAATAAAGAAAGTAAGAATTCCTGCTGGTCTTGAGTTTACATTCTAGCAGGGGAGACACAGACAATAAACAAGCACAGCACACAAATAAAGGGCAGAGCATGACGGAAGGTGTTAAGGGCTACGGGGAAAATAGGGCAGGATAAAAATGACGGGGAACACTGGTGGCAGGGCTGGTATTTGGAATGAGTGGTCAAGAGAGAATTTATTGAGAGAGGTGACATTTGAGCAAAGATTTGAAGGGGGAGAGATGCCGAGCCATCCAGCTGTCAAGGAAGTGTGTTCTAGGGAGATGAAGTGGTCTGTGCAAAGGCCCCGGGGTGTTAGAGGGACAGCGAAGAGGCTGGAATGGGATGAATGAGAGCACATGGGAGAAAAAGGGCAGGGAGAGAGAGAGATAGACCAGCGGGCGGACCTGGTAATCCAGCACGTGGAGGTGGAGATTCTGTCTCTCAGATTCTGGGTTCATACTTTCCAAGTGGGAGCTACAAGATTTCCTGATGGTTTGGCTGTGAAATCTTAGAGAAAGAGTCAAGAGTGTCTCCAAGGTTTCATCCTGAGCAGCTGCAAAGAGGAGTCAACATCAACACAGAGGGGAAGGTTCTGGGTGCCGGGGCCTCAGAGGAAGACCTGGGGCTCAGTTTTGCACACGTCAACGTGAGTTGACCGTTAGCTGTTATACTTGCCTCTTGTGGCTGCCCTAACAAATTTCCACAAACTAGGAGGTTGAAGACAACAGAGATTTCTTCCCTCACAGTCCTGGGGACCGGAAGTCCAAGTCCGGCGGGGCCACGCTCCCTCTGGGGGTGGGTCTGTTCCAGGCCCCTTCTGACTCTGGTGGCACCAGTGTTTCTGGGCTTGTGCCGGTCCCATACCTGTCTCTGCCTCTGTGGTCACATTGCTTCCTCTTCTTCTGTCTGTGTGTCTCTCCTTTGTGTGTCTTGTAAGGACACTCGTCATTGGATTTGGGGCCCATCGGGACAATCCGGGATGATCTCCTCATCTCAAGATCCTTAATAACACCTACCAAGCCCTTTTTTCCAAATAAGGCCACACTCACAGAGTCCAGGGATTAGGACAGGGACATATTTTTGAGGTGTGGGCACCCTTCAGCCCACTACGTGTCACCAGTGGTTTAAGGCGGGTCTTTCAACAGGGAGATCATACCGGGATCGGGCAAAGCTCTCACTGTAACAGCACAGGTTTGACGGGCACAGTAAGGCAAGGATCTAGGAGGAGTTTTGATAAAGACACAGTTGTTTGGTGGGCAAATGCTCTGCCCACTTGAGCAATCGCGTGTCCTGGAAGACCCCTTCCAGGGGGTTTGGGAAATCTGTGGTTCGAATAAGTCGATTTTGAAGAAGTTCCTGAAGCAAGTGGTGAGGTCCTTTACTGCATCACAGCCATACGGCTGAGCAAGAAGTCCCAGTTCTTAGTTCTGATACTTCAGCCAAGGGCCTAGAGATGGACTCCGCCCTCAAAGGGGCAAGATGGGCATCCTGACCTCCCTTCTCTGGGCCAAAGTCTTGGCGGGGGGTGGAGGTGGGCATGTTAGACAAAGAGAAGGCTGGTAACAGATAGCCTTTGTGGCATTGCTGTTCGGATCCTCGGGGATACTGCTTCTCCCAGGGGCCCCCCACCCCCTCAGTGCAGGCGCCCTGCAGCAGGGGGACAATGACATCACCATTCAACCCAGAGCAGCCATCCAAGTGGAGGCATCAAGTACTATAAGGAATGACTTTCACGTCTGTGATGCCAGGTGAGACCTTCAGATCACTTGCTAGAACTCCCGCATTCTTAGGTGAGGAGGCCCAGAGACGTAAAAACAAGGCTCTCGTTACGGTTAGACCCTGTGCAAAGGAGGGAGCTGGGTTTCAAATCCCAGCCTCTACCTCTTCTTGACATCTGTGCCACGGCTACCTTCAAACCCAAGGGACCAACCCTCAAAGCAGAAGAGTGTTCTGGGTGAGGGGTTTGACTTACAAGCAACAGAGACGGAATCTGGTTCACGCCCTGGAGGCTGCTTTGCTGATAACAACACCCTAAACTCTAAACAGCAAGGACCTCCTGACAGCATAGGGAACTATATTCAATATCTTGTAAAAACCCATAATGGAAAAGACTCTGAGAAAGAATATACATATATATAACTGAATCACTTTGCTGTACACTTGAAACTAACACAACATTGTAAATCAACTCTACTTCAATTAAAAAAAAAACAACAGGGCTTCCCTGGTGGCGCAGTGGTTAAGAATTCACCTGCCAATGCAGGGGACACGGGTTCGAGCCCTGGTCCGGGAAGATCCCACATGTCACGGAGCAACTAACCCCATGCACCACAACTACTGAGCCTGTGTGCCACAACTACTGAAGCCAGCACGCCTAGAGCCCGGGCTCTGCAACAAGAGAAGCCACCGCAATGAGAAGCCCGCGCACCGCAACGAAGAGTGGCCCCCGCTTGCCACAACTAGAGAGAGCCCTCGCACAGAAACAAAAACCCAACACAGCCATAAATAAACAAACAAACAAACAAACTTTAAAAAAAACAAAAAAAAAACCCTGCTAAAAAATGCCAGCCATCATCTGAGCTTTCAGCGAGTCCTAAAGTTTTTGCTGGTGGGGGGTCTTGCCTCTGCGTTGGTGGCTGCTGACTGATTGGGGTCGGGGGGTTGCTGGAGGCCGGGGTGGCTGCCGAAACTTCTTAAAATAGGACAACAATGAAGTTTGCCGCATAGATTGACTCTTCCGTTTACGAACCATTTCTCTGTAGCCTGCAGTGCCGTTTGAGAGCATTTTACCCACAGCAGAACTACTTTCAAAATTCAGTCCTCTCAAACCCTGCTGCTGCCTTATCAACTAAGTTTATGTAATATTCTAAATCCTTAGTTGTCATCTCAACAATGGATTAAGGTCAGCATCTTACACGGGCACAGTTCCTGGCGCCCCGAGACTATGACAATGGTAACATCAAAGACTGACCACAGATCACCATAAGTATAATAATACTAAAAAGTTTGAAATACTGCCAGATTTACCACCATGGGACGCAGAGACACACAGTGAGCCCATGCCACTGGAGAAGTGGCAGCAACAGACTTCCGGGACTTGGGGTGGCCACAGACCTTCAGTGTGTAAAAACCCACAGTATCTGCAAAGTGCAACGAAGCAAAGCCCAATAGGACGGGGTGTGCCTGTGCAGCGTCGGTGGCGTCACGCTCTTACACTAAAACTCAGTGCATCCCGTGTCATGCAAACCAGAGTCCCGTCACCTGGTGACGGCTCGGTGGTGGGCTCCAGCCGGTCTGTCGGGGCTCAGTTCTCGCTCTCACCTCCCACCCTCACTCTGTTCGGCTACAACAGGCCACTTGCTCTGCCCACCCTCAGCCCTCACGCTCCCTGTTTGCTGATGCTGCTTGTTTTTTTAGGTAAAATTTACATCCAGTGAAACGCACAGGTCTTAAGTGTTAGGATTTGAGGAGCACTGACAAGTGCACACACCTGTGTGAGCCAAACCTCTCTCAAGACATAGAACTTTCCATCACCCGGTCATTCTCTCAGGTCCCTCCCCATCTCCATCCACCCCCAGAAGGAACTACTGATTTACTTCTGTCACTCAAGATTTCTTTTGCCTGTTCCAGAATCTCACATCAGTGGATGCAACAGTATGTACTTTTGGTGCCTAGCTTCTGTCACTTAGCAAGACGTAAGTGAGATTCATCCCTGCTGCTGTGATCATTAGCAACTCGTCTGTGACTTCTACTCACTGCGACTGGATCAAGGGGTCCATAATGGACCCACAGAGAGGCTGGGAAATTCACTGCTTTGAACAAGGATTTTTCTGATCCCGGAGACTGGCTGAGGAACGGGGGATGGGGGCCCTTGTGCCCTCCAAACCCATTACAATCAGACCTACTTTCGTCTCTTTTTACACAGTGACGCTTTGGCTAAGACTGTGTTTCGGGAGAAAAAGAAGAGTTTCTTCTCCAGAACATCATTTGAGAAACACGGGCTGGAAATGTCAGGTCAGCTCTTTTTCTCTGAACCAAGCACATCCTCCAGCTAGAAACCATTTCACAGTCAAGAGCTTGAGATTTTAGAAAATCAACGAACAAACGTTTGGCCGCCCAGCGTGGGCGCAGAAGCCCGTGAGACTCAGCGGAAGGTCCCCCAGACCCCAGCACAAGGCTGTACCTGCAGGGGCCGCGGTCCGGCTGGTGACGCCGCTTGCCCGGAACATCGCCGCTTGTCTCCGGCGAGCTGCACTCGTCCTGCTCAGAGAGCTCATGTCTCGCGGAACATTCTGGAAGCCTGAGGAGCCCTCCCGGAGCTGTGAGATAGGAAAGGCGGGGAGATTAGAGGCAGCTGACAGTGCAGTGTTCACAGCGGGGGTGTCGCAGAGAAAACACTTGCGCGTTTCAAAACAATGTTGAGGCTTTCTGGGCAAACATCTCTGAAACATGGGATCCTGAATAAGAACAAGCTTTGGAAATTAATTGGCAACTGTGTAGAGGGTGAGAGATTCCCCTAATCGTGCAGGGGGAAGAGGCGGGCTCCAGGACCCGGAGACGCTGGGCTTCCGTGGCCCCTGGAAGGGGGGGATTCCATGCAGAAGGGCCGGAAGGAGGCCCCGGCTCGCCCCACTCCCCTGGGGCACCTCCCAGGCACTATCCGAGGTTTTTGCCATGGCCACACCCCACTTCTGGGTGCACATTTATATCAAGCATGTATCACGTAGGGTGTGGGCTGAGGATACAGGAAGCATGGCTTCCGTGAGGGTCTCTCTTACACAACAGTCCGTGGCTCTCAGCCCTCGCTGCTGCTGGGGGGTGGGAGGGGTCTCCATGGTCCACGACGTCACTCGGGACCCAGGGTCCTTCCGTTCTGTTGCTCCCTTCCCCTCAGATTCCGTCCACTTCCAATGCCGTGGAAGCGGCACTGCTCCCACGTCTGCCTTCCTGCCTTTGGAGAAGAAGGAAAAACGCCGACCTCGGAAACAGGTGCTTTGCCTTAGGCCGGAGCCCTGCACGCCCCTTCTGCTCACACCCCATTGGCCCCTCAGAGTCACATGACCACATGGAGCTGAAAGGGAGGCTGGGAGATGTAGTCTCCGCGGGTGGCCATGTGCTCATGGCTAAAGCTCCGTTTACACGGGAAAAGGAGAGAGAATTTGGGGAGACAGGCAGCGGTCTTTGCAGGAAGTCCTTGAGGGATGAATGAACGATGTCAGCCCCAGGCAAGTGTTTCTTGTCTCCTGCCAGAGTGAGGCTACTTCTCATCCATTTTTTTTTAAATTGAACTAAAGATTCTTTAAATTCTACAGTGCTTTACAATTTTCAAAAGTTTCACCCAGATGATTTCATATAATCTCATAACAACCCCTTTTTCCTTCTACCCCTATATTCCTCCTCCCCCTTCCCTCTCCTCACTAGTAACCACTAGTTTTTTCTATCTGTTGAGTCTGTTTCGTTTTTGTTTTATTCACTGGTTTGTTGTATTTTTTAGATTCCACCTATGAGCGAGATCATACAGTATTTGTCTTTCTCTGTCTGACTTATTTCACTAAGTATAATGCCCTCCAAGTCCATCCATGTTGCTGCAAATGGCAACATTTCATTCTTTTTTATGACTGAGTAATATTCCATTGTGTGTATGTCCCACACCTTCTTTATCCATTCATCTGTTGATGGACACTTAGGTTGTTTCCATACCTTGGCAATTGTGAATAATGCTACAGTGAACATTGGGGTGCATGTATCTTTTCAAATTAGAGTTTTTGTTTTTGTTTTCGGATATATACCCAGGAGTGGAATTGCTGGGTCATATGGTAGCTCTATTTTTAGTTTTTTGAGGACCCTCCATACTGTTTTCCACAGTGGCTGCACCAGTTTACATTCCCACCAACAGTGCAAGAGGGTTCTCTTTTTTCTGCATCCTCTCCAGCATTTATTTGTGTTCTTTTTGATGATGGCCATTCTGACGGGTGGGAGATCCTGTCTCGCTGTGGTTTTGGTTTGCATTTCCCTGCTTCTCACCCATCCTTTACAGCCCTGCCTCCTCTGCTTCTCTGAACCAAACTGGGGCTGAGGGAGCTTCCTCCACCGCCTCCTGCCCCAGCTCCCACGCTCACTGTTGCCGACATTGGTGCAGCTGTTGTGTTTCAGGGTGAACCCCTCATCTTAGGGGTGCATTCTGCACAACTGGTGCATTCCTCCACTGCCACTGGTGCCCCTGCACTTCTTCACTTCCTTCCCTCCTGTCAGGTCCTGCTCAACCCTGGCTGCTTTGTCAGTCTGTACACGTACTTTGAAGTCTGTGGACTATATCTATTTTCTGGTTTCTCCGAAAATGGAGTTTATGGGGTTTTTTAATTCTCCTTGCTCCTTATGCATGATTTCCAGGAGGAGACGTAGAAAAATGTTCTTATGCAGCCATGTTCATTCTGAAAGGCGATGGGATAGTTTAACGAGTCACTTTATTCTGGTTAGAAGGAGCCAAGGTCTTGGCCTCTTGAGAAACGGCAGTAGAAGGGATTTCTCTGGAGGGCAAAGAGACGGTGGCGAGTAGCAATTTAGGCCAGTGACTGAAAATCAGCTTGATTGACGACAACAAGAGCAGATGAGGAGGAGAGGATGAGTCTAGGTTCATGCCTTCCTGACTGCCAGCCCCGGGGACAGCCTTGATAATATTGCCCTGGGCAAAATATAAGCCTGGGCTCTCCACAGACAATGGCCGAGACGCACTTTGGAGGTAGGTAATGATTCTACAAAAAAAGGAAAAACTCCAAGGAAATCAATGTGCAAGTGCCACTGAGTAAATGCAAAGAGGGATGTCGGTGGGCACCGCTGTCCCCTGCTGGGCATTGTAACCGCGGGATGTAAATGAACGGAGCACAGAGAGCTGACAGAAGTGCTGTTAGGGCTGTAAGTCTGCCTCCATCTGGGGTCTCCAGCCCAATGAAGACAGAGAAAGTGCAGCTCACTTCATCTCCTTACATGATTGTGACTTGCAGCACTAAGGTTTCTCTGGAGCATCCAATTTTGTTGTTGTTTTTTCCCTTTTGAAGCAGATTGCTGGTCTCAGAGCCAGAACTGTGAACATCTGTGTCCCCACAATGTAACCCATCACCAGGTTAATTCTGGATGGTGTGTGATGTATTTGGACAGAGGACACGGCCAGGCTTTCTTCCAGGGATGCCTTCATTCAGGACATCCTTCGAAACCCAGCCACCCTGCTGGGGGCTAAGGACATGGTGTTGTTCCATTTCATGGACAAAGAACAGGCTCACAGGGCTCAAGGGTCTTGTTCTACGTCACTAAGCCATAACCTGGTCAGGTGGCTCGAGTGGACACTGCTCACTGGACACCTAAAGCTCGTCATCCCCTGCTTCCTTGCTCAGAGGAACTCCAGTTTAATACTGCAATGCACCCAGCCCCAAGTGATGACTTATGAGACTTATGATTAGCTAAGACAATCATGGGAATCAGCTGTTTCCCAATTCCCCAGCCTCTCCTGCAGCTAGGGGAAGCCATGTGATCCAGTTCTGACCCATGAAACCTAAGGAGAGGACTGCTACATGGACACCTGGGCAACCTTTTGCTTTTGTGTTAAAGAGAAAAAAAAAAAGGAAAGATGTGGCTAGCATGACTTCTCATGCTTCCTCCCTTCTCACTGCCTTGTTAGCAGAAGTGATATCTGGTGCTACTGCAGTAATTTTGTGACCCTGAGGCAAAAAAAAAAAAAAAAAAATCACGAGTCTTGGAGATAACATAGCCTGAACCCCTGATGACGTTATTAAAGCAGCTGAAGCAATGCCAGCAAAAGCCTACCTCCAGATTTCTGTGAGAAAAATAATTCCCTCTTTTAAACACCCTGGTTATTCAAATTTTCTCTTAACTGCAGCCAAAATGCACGCCTGATAAAGTAGCAGAGCAGAGCTAAAATGTTTTCAGAGCTGTGTGCCTCCAAAGTCCTGTGGTTGTCACTTTACCATGGAAGCTCCTTGGCAAAAGACTCTGAAACAGGTTTCCCAAATCCAATGGAATACAGCAAACATGTCACGCAATGAGGTCGGGCATAAGGATTCACGTGCATGATGCTGAGTCTCACCTCGCTGAGCGAGAGTTATCTGAGCCCTTTCTGCTCATGTGTTGCCATCAGATGGTGGGGATGTTCAGTTGTCTGGACCTGGATTGGGATGGTGCACCCAAGCGGCTCGCCCATGGGCTGGTGGTCGTCGGGGCCGGTGGCCTCTCCAGCCTGGTGGAGTTTGTCCTAACATGGCATCTGGTTTCCTCTAGATGCCTCCAGAGCAAACGTTCGAAGAGAATGGTCTTTTTCCGCCCTGACCTTGGAAGTCACCCAGCATCACTTCTGTTCCGTCACAAAGAACTCACCAACGTCAGCCTCGTTCTTACTGGAGGGACAAGAATCAAAGAATTCTAATGAAGTGTTTTAAAACCACCACAATCATCTGGAAGGAAATCCTGCTAGAGAACCACCTAGAAGGGCAGCGTTCTGCCAGCCACCAGTGTTGTGTTGAAGGTACAGATGCCAGTAAATTGTTGACCATTTTTTGAGCAGCTATTGCCTCTTTGCTGATTAGAAAATAATACATGTTAATGGTAGGAGCTCTGGAAAGCAGAGAGAAACTTGAAATCATGCCATATATCATCTCATCAGAGATAAGCCACCATGTTACCAGTGGCTGTATTTCAGTTCTTTTAGTTTCAGATCACACTTAGTTCTATGCAAGAAATGGAACAGGATAAGGGCTAGAACAGGCCTGGGGTCTTGGGATGCACTGGCTTAGATGGGGTTGTTGGAGAGGACTCCCAGAGGGGGTGATGTTTTTACTGAAACCAAAATGGCAAAGGATTTGGGGAAAGAGCGGTCCAGAGGAAGGTGTGAGCTGGTGCAAAGGCCCTGAGGTAGCAAAGGATCTGGTATGGCTGTGGATGAATAGGGCATCTGGTGAGCCTGGAGTGTACTGAATTTCAGGGAGAGACATAAAATGGGGTAGATGTCAGCAAAGGGCAGGCTTTGCGGGGCTTGTCTGCCTTTGTAGGGAGGGTGAATTAATTCCTAAGTAAAATGGTAAGTATGAAGCGGCAGGGAGAAGGGATCTGATTTAAAAACCGTTTCCCTGGGTGTATTAGTTTGCTAGGGCTGCTGTAACAAAATACCACAAATTGCGTGGCTTAGTAACAGAAATTTAATCTCCCCCAGCTCTGGAGGCTACAAGTCCAAGATCAAGGTGTGGGTGGGGCGGAGGGACCGTGAGGGACCGTCTGTTGCAGGCCCCTCCCTGAGCTTCTGGGATTTTGCTGGCAGTCTTTGGCGTTCCTGTAGAAGCATCACCCTGCTCTCCGCCTTCATCTTCACATGGAATTCTCCCTGTGTGTGAATCTGAGTCCAAATTTCCCCATTTTATGAGGATACCAGTCATATTGGATTGGGGCCCACCCTAATGACTTCATCTTAACTGGATCCTCTGCAAAGAACCCATTTCCAAATGAGGAAATGCACCGGGGTTAGGACTGTAACATCTTTTGAGGAAGAAGTCACAATTCAACCTGTAACATTGGGGCTGCCTGGTAGGTGAGTTTGGGACCAAGAGTGGAAGGGAGAACTACTGACTGAGTTCACGGAGAAAGTTCTCCTCCCTTCCTCCAGGGTCTGAGGCCCAGAGGTGGGCGGAGTCCCTGCCCTAGGCTGTGGGCATCCCCATGGCGCCCTCACCCCCAGGCTGAGGTTACGAGGCTCCTGCGAGCAGATCGGGCCTATCAAGGTCAATATCCATCACCTGCAGGGCTGCCCAAGGACTCGGGGTCCAGGTCTTCCGAGTGGACATGGCCTTGTTCTGGTCCAGCCTGGGGTGAGGCTGCTTTTTTTGGTCTCCCCAGTGACTGACTTGCACGGGAGAAGATGCTCGACACTTTGCTTGGAGGTTTGTTTTGTCTGCTTTGCTTGAGATCTTCATCTTCATTATGGGCCCAAACCTGGTACCCTGATCCCAACTCTGATTAGAAGGAAGTCTGTTCTGCTCACACTTAAAATTCAACACAGTAGCTCTGAGAGGGGGAATATTAAGATGCTGACATCTGAAATTGAGATGGTAAATCCATGTGGCTTGGCAGGGACTTGAGGGAAGGGACTGTTATGGGTTTAACTTTGTCCTCCCCCAATTCACATTTTATAGTCTGAATCCCCCAGTATCACAGAATGCACTGGTATTTGGAGATAGGGCCTTAAAAGAGGTCATTAAGGTAAAATGAAGTCATTGGGAGGGCCCTAATCCAGTAACATGGGTGTCCTTAGAAGAGAAGATTAGGACACAGATACACACAGAGAGAAGATGGCGTGCAGACTCAGGTTGACGACAGTCGTCTACAAGCCAAGGACGATGGCTTCGGAATGAATCAGCCCTGCCGGTACCTTGCTCCTAGATTTCTAGCCTCCAGAACTGTGAGAATATAGATTTCTGTCGTTAAGCCACCCAGTTTGTGGTGCTTTGTTATGGTGTCCCCAGCAAACCAATACGGAGACTCAAGATGGAGAGATTTGGATAAGAAAGGTATAAAGAGGTTTAGAATATAGAATTCCTCCTCGTTATTCACAGATTCCACAGTTACAAATTCACCGACTCCTTATAATTTATTTGTAACCCCAAAGTCAACACTTGCGGCACATTCATGGGGTCATAAAAAGGCCCAAACCTTAGTGCTTGTCCCGTGTTCCTAAACGCAAGATGCATATGTTAGGTGAGCTTCATCCAGGCATGAGATAGAGGGCTGTTGGCCCTCTATTCAGTGTTAATGAATAAACAATATATGTGGATTAAATAACGTGTCTTTAAACGGAGAGGCACCTACACTAGGTTTTGCACTGATCTGTTTTGCATATGCTGTGCCCAGAGGCTCCCTGGGGACGGCGTATTGCCCCTGGGAGCAACGGTTCCATACTGGCGGAGACTTTACAGGACATAACTACTGGGAATGATGAGAATCGGCTATAGATGCTTCTAGGCTAAGTGGGTAAGATGCTAACGGGGCAAGGATTTGAGGGGCACCTTGGGGGTGCTTCTACTTAATGGTTTTTTGGGAGTTGGGCCTCAAAAGGTGGAGATAGGATTAGAAGAGAGATCAAGGGGCATCTCTCGACTCCCTGTGCTGATTTCATCAACCACCCTTTCTTCACGGCCACGGACAACAGAGATGGTAACTTCCCCCTCCTCCCCATGAAGTCTTAAGTCCCATGATCAACATTTTGGGCTTACCTAGTGGCCTTCATTTTCTCCTAATGACCATTAGTGGGGGAAGGCTCTTGTGCCAGGCTGGAGGCGGGCCCGTCTTCGTTTTCTGGTGGCCACGAACCCACGGCACCGCATAGTACGTTTGGGGAATAAACACCTGAAGTTCTGGGAAAGTGGAGGCACCTGACATCTATTCTCTTTCTAAATTGGACAAAAAATTATTTTCTCTTTAAGAAACGGGGTTTTGGGGGGAAGTTATTTATTTGAACTTTACTCTTACTTTTGGGCAACGTTCTATTTCCATAAGATGAACCATATAAATTCCCAGAAGATAGAAGACATGTAGCAGATTTCCGGAAGGGAGGGCTATTTTAAAACGAGGAGGGCGTTTCACTGAAAAGGGATGGAGAATAAAGTCCTTTTATCTTTACATTTACTCTAGATTCTTTAGTCTGAAAAGAAAGTACCGCCAAGGTCTCCCCATCTCTCCCAGATAAAGGACCGGGAGCCACGTGACTACTGATTACAGACCTTGGCCAGACGGGGAGGGAGCTGAAAGTCAAAATGAAGGAAGGTCCAAGAAGGAGAAATACATTTTTCCGCTATTGGAATCAGCTCTGTATTTTAGTCCCGCACTCATCTGGAGACATAATTAACGTGGGGAGGGAGGACAAGACAGATCACAGCAAACTGATTCAGCAGAAATCAGAGCTGGTTACTGACCTCAGCAGGGGAGAGAAAAAACAATCAGGGGGGCTCGTGGCAGCCAGCGAATGCAGGGACCCTCCCAGCCCCCCGTACGCGGCCCTCCACCTGGGATGAGCAATTGTTCATCTGCACACAATAAGATAAGAACCACACATAAACAATACTCAGTGTCTTAAAAAATGAAACCATTAGTGTAACTGCATATGTCACTCCTCCTTCCCCTCCTGAAACGTATGAAAAATCCCTTCGCCGGGGCCAATTAGGATCCTCCACTGTTTGCTCAAGCAAAGCCACTTATTATAGGTGACAGCATAATGCTAAAAAGACGCTTAGAAATAAAACCCAGGCTGTAATCATTTGGCTGAATAAGGCTCCCTGGCTTTGGCAGCCTTGTACATCTGCTAAAAATTCTTCTTTCCACAAAGGTTATGTCTCTGTTTACTATCTATTATTGTGCAGGTGGGGCTGGGAGTGGGAGCCTGGTGGAGGGGAATCTCCACCACTCAGGTGTGCCAGAAATGTCTATGTCTTCAGGGTCTTTACATCAACTTAATTTTGTCTCTGAGTCCCCGTCCTGCTTGGCTGGGTGGGAATACAAGAGGCGCTTTGATGACACGCTCCCACCCTGGCTTCTTCTGGAAATTGAGCCTAGGATTTGGAGTTCCAGGTGGGGCAAAGACAGCTGGGGTGTTGCTTGGGTCAGAGGTGGGTGAGAAGAGAGACCCCCAAGTACCAGCTCCTCTGGACCCTCCAAGTCCGGAGCTCTCTTTGCTGCCTCTGAACCAGGTTTGGGGAAGCTGGTGGTCCAGGCTGAGATCCACACCCCAGGGACATTGTGAGGCCATGCCTCTCGGGCCTGGGCACCATTTGGGGTATAAAGGTCTGACACAGGCCCCCGCTGTTGAGGGGAACTGTAGTCACTCCTGCACATGCCCAGGAGATGCTGCCTTTTTATCTGAGAGAAACTCTCCCTCTGCTTCTGTGTTTCCCCCAGAAACTCACTTCTCTCTTCAAACTATACTATCAATGAGCTTAAGCTTTTGAAACTAAACCAGGTACAGAAAGAAAGTATCTGGCAAACACCTCCTGTCTCCCTCCCTGACCCAAATCTTCCAATGCTGATAGCATCAATAAGGGGAGCAAATCAGTATTTTATACAATATTCTCTGATGTTTGACTGGGGGAACTATGGTCTCCGCCATATGAATTCTGCATTTCATCGAGGTGAGGGCTGAGCGAGGTGAGCGACCTCTCCTTGTGTCTTGCTAGGCCAACTCTTAAAGAATCAATAGGGAGTATCATCCATATGCCTCTAATCAATGTGATTTAGTGTTTTAATTCATGTGTGTGGAGTTAGCCTTGCCATCAACTTTATCAATCATGGAGCTCAATATTTAAGACAGTGTGTTGAGATAATCCCCGAAGAACCCCAGCCGTAGAAATTAGAAGAATCCTAGAGTATGCGGGCTATGAAATATCTGTTAAAAGAAAGTCTCCAAGAGTCATTTATTCATTTATTCAACCTAGTCTAGGAGCAGCTGGAAATTTCAATGAATTTGAATATTCTTTCAAATAAAGCAAAAATAGATGAAGCTATGCTTGGGGCATAAAATTTAGATGGTAACGAAGCTGTCCTTTGCAGGTGAAGATGACGTTGTTAACCTACCACCAGGAAACAATGCGCTTAATTATCTTTCTAGTAAAAACAGTGGATTTGTGCTAATCTGTGTTTTTTTAGTTTTGGTTTCTAAAATCCAATTCGGATTCCAGTTCTGGATAAGATGGAATAATATCTCACCCCTATTTCCCACTGTATGTAATTATAAAACGTGGACAGAATGCACAGAGCAGCTACTGGAGGACTTTGAAGAGAAAGCAGTAGTGGTCAGATTGGGGAAGAAGACCAGAATTTAAAGTACCACCAAAGGGGTGGTGGATTTACCATTTTCCCCCTCCACTGTCCCCAGCCTGAATTTAATGCAGCTGGAAACCCAGAAGTGAGCTGTGGGGAGAGGGGGATGGGGGGAGGGAGAGGGGGATGGGGGGAGGGAGAGGGGGATGGGGGGAGGGAGAGGGAGACGAGAGAGAGCACGCAAACCCAGGAAAAGCGGCTGATTCCAGCTCAAAGACAAAACAGGAACTCCTATCCTCAGACAGAGAGAGAACATAAATCCCCTGGGTTTCCTTTTCTTCCTTCTCTCTTGTTTTCTCCATCCTCTCACACCCCAGCTCTCAGACAGCCCCAGCGGGAGCCAAGACTCCCGGAGAGGGGAGCTTGTTACAGAACCAGCTCCGTTTTGCCCGATGCCAAGATGCCCAGGTTTGCCCAGGTTTGCAGCAAAGAGACGGGTTCTTGGCAAGGCAGCCAAGCGAGGGGACAGAACAGGTCTCAGATCAGCGCCCCGAAAGTGAGGGGCTGGGGTGTTTGTGGGATGAAGAATGAAGCAGCAGGGCAGTGGAGGCGTGAGCACCCTGGGGAGAGGTGATGGGAAAAGGTGTGATCGAGGTCATCCTGCGCAGGCGTAACTAAGCCACTGCCCTCAGCACGACCTGAGGGTGGAGTTTTCGGTCCTCTGACGTCAAAAGGTCACGGAGCGGACACTCGCGCATGCCCAGTTGGAGGGCCGGTAGTCCTATCCAGTCTCAACCTGCTCAGCTAGAAGCAGACACAGCTGACTTCAAGCTCCTGGACCACAACTCGGGCAAACGCCTTATCGTTTAGGCTCCGTGCTGCTTGGAGGACGTGCATCGTGAAGACCCTGATTGGTGGAGGCGGGTGAGATGGATTTGGCTAATGATTACTCACAGCTTCACCTTCCTCTACATTCACGGAGGTGTGCTCCTAAGAGGAGGAACCAACCAAGATTATGTGTTTCTCTCTCTGTCCTCCCCACTGGGGCCCAGATGCAGACCTGGTCACAGAAGTGCCCAGCAGATGGTTGTGCCTGGAGCCTTAAGCTCTGGACAGAGGACCTACAAAGGCAGCAGCAGGCAGATAGAGGAGCCGGGAAAGTGTCTCCAGTACACTGCGAGCCCCAGGCTCCCCTCGGGATCTGTGGGGGCATGTCGGGTCCTAATTAGCATACCCCAAACCTGAGACGTGAACTGGTGGATAAGCCACCTTTCAGGCCCCAGACTCACCACCCGGGGGGAACACACCCAGTACAGACAGACGATGTGAAGAGCATGGTGAAGGCTTTGAAAGCTGAGCGACATTGGAGCTGTGGCCCCTGGAACTTGCAGCTTGAACCTTGTGAGGTTGGTTGTTCACTGAGCGAAAATATCAACATTCTCCATAGGATTTGAACAAAGCCAGAGTCTCACAGCTTACGGTTAAAAATGTCTGGGATATAATCCAGAGTTATTTAGAGTATGAAGAACCACAGAAAGTTCAACTCTCATGATCATCAAATGAGCAATCGCAAGTATTCTTGGAATATATATTGAAATAGAAGGTCTCAGTAAAGAGATAGAAGATATTTTTAAAAATGGAAATTTTAGAAATGAAAAAGTTACAATCATTGAAATAATTTCACTGGGTGAACTCAGTGGCAGAATGGAGATGACAGAGGGCTTAATGAACTGAAGATAGATCAACAGAAATAATCTAATCCCAACAATGGACAAAATAAAGGGTTGAAAAAAATGAATACAGCCTCAGGGACCTCTGGGATAGTAACATGTTTAACATTCATGTCATCAGAGTCTCAGAAGGAAGGAGAAAGAGGGTGGTTGGTGCTGAAAAAATATTTAAAGAACTAATGGTTGAAAATTTCCTAATTTTGGAGAAAGACAAACACCTACAGATTCAAAGGCTATGTGAGCCCCAAACAGGATTAACCTGAAGGAATTCAGACACATCATAATTTAAAAAACCCTGAAAACTGAAAACAAGAAGACATGTTGAAAGTAGCCAGGAAAGCCAGCAATAAAACAATGCAATACCTATAGAGGAAGAAGGATTTGAATGATTACAGATTTCTCATAAGAAAACATGGAGGCTAGGAGAAAGGTCCAACACCTTTAAGGCGTATTGCTGAGCCTACAATATATATGAATATGGTGTATTTAACAATAGTAGCACAGGGGAAGCAGTGGGAACCATGCTGTACTGGGGTAAGGAAATGACATCAGGTGACACTATGAGACTGCAGAAGAAATGAAGACTCAGAAGTGATAAATAAGGAGGTTACTATCACAATCTCCATAAATATATTATTGATTCTCTAAGTTTCTTTAAAAGACATACAACCACAGAAAGTAAAAATTATGACAATGTTTTGTGGAGTTTATAACGCATATAGACATAGTGTATATAATAATAGTGCAAAAAGAGGGGAGAGAGATTAGAACTGCATAAGAGTAACATTTCTGTATCTCAGTGGAATTGTTAGTATAAATCTGAAGTAGATTCTGATAGGTTAAGATGTAAGCCCATGAGAAACCAATACGAAAATAACTAAAAAAATTGGGTAAAAATTTGTCAAAGGAATTAAAATATTATTTTTGAAAATATTCACTTAACGCCAAAAAAAAGGGGGGAGGAGTAAAGGAGTTTAGTGGAACAAAAAAACAGATATATAGAAAACAAAAATCAAAATGGCAGATGTATCCCAATCATATCAATGATAATGGATGAAGCAATCCAGTCAAAAGGCAGAGCTTGTCAGACTAATATACAAACAAACAAACAACAAGCTGTGTTCTCTACAGGAGACATATTCCAAGTCCAAGGATGTGAGTAGAATGAGAATAAAAGGATAGAAATAGTAATACCATGCAAACAGCAAGCATGAGAGCTGGAGTGGCTATCCTAATAGATAAGATAGACTTTAAAACCAAAAATGTTACTAAAGATAAATAGGGACATATTATAATGATAAAATGATCAATCCATTAGAAAGATATATATAATTATAAACATATATGCTTCTAACAAGACAGAGTCCTAAAATATATGAAGCAAAAAATGACAGAATTGAAGGGAGAGGGACTTCCCTGGTGGCACAGTGGTTAAGAATCCACCTGCCAATGCAGGGGACACGGGTTCGAACCCTGGTCTGGTAAGATCCCACATGCCGAGGAGCAACTAAGCCTGTGCGCCACAGCTACTGAAGCCCGCACACTTAGAGCCCGTGCTCCACAACAAGAGAAGCCACTGCAATGAGAAGCCCACACACCGCAACGAAGAGTAACCCTTGCGTGCAGCAGTGAAGATCCAACACAGCCAAAAAAAAAAAAAAGAATTGAAGGGAGAAATAGATAATTCAACAATAATAGTTGGAGATTTCAATACAGTAGCTTTCAAAAATGGATAGAAAACTAGACAGAAGATCAAGGATCTGTAAGACTTGAAAAACACCATAAATCAACAAGACTTGACAGATATCTATAGAACACTGCACCCAATAGCAGCAGAATAGACATTCTTCCCAAGTACACATGGAGCAGTATCCAGGACAGACCCTGTTCTAGGGCATAAAACAAACCCCAATACACTTAAAAGTTGAACTCATACAGAGTACACTTTCCAACAACAATAGAATCAAACTAGAAATCAATAGCAGAAGAAAATTTTGGAAACTCACAAAGACTTAGAAATTAAAAACATACTCCTAAATAACCAATGGGTGAAAGAAGAAATTAAAAGCAAAATTAGAAAATACTTTAACATGAATGAGAAAAAAATACAACCAGCCAAAATGTATGAAATGCAGCTACAGCAGTGTTTAAGGAAATTTACAGTAGTGGGCGGGTCAGGGGGAGAAGAAAGATTCAAATCAATCACTAACTTTTCCACCTTAAGAAACAAGAAAAAGAAAAGCAAACAAAACCCAAGGCGAATAGAAAGAAGGAAACTATAAAGATTAGAGTAGAAATATGATAAAGACTAGACATCAATACAGATTATCATTGGAACAAAAGTGGGTACTTGGAAAAGATCAACAAAATTGACAAAACTTTAGCTAGGCTGACCAAGAAAAAAAAGAAGTCAAATTCCTAAAATCAGGAATGAAGAAGGGGATATAATTAGTTCCTCACAGCAATAAAATGGATTACAGGGAATTCTATGAATAATTATATAAATAACCTAGATAACAGATGAAATAGAAAATTCCTAGAAAGACACAAACTACCAAAACTGACTCAGGAAGAAATAGAAAATCTGAATAGACCTGTAACAAGTAAAGAGATTGAATTAGCAATAAAAACATTTCCCATGAAGAAAAGCTCCTAACCAAATAGCTTAACTGATTAACTCTATCAAACACTTAAAGAAGAATTTACACTAATGCTTAACAAGCTCTTCCAAAAAACAGAAGAGGAAGGACACTTACGAATTCTGTGAGGCCAGTATTACCCTGATACCAAAACCAGACAAAGACATCACAAAAGGAGACCAACACTACAGACCAATATTCTTTATGGGTAGGGATGTGAAAGTCCTTAACAAAATATTAGTAAATAAAGTCTAATAACATATGAAGAAGATTATATACCTTCACCAACTGGGATTTATCCCCAGGAATGCAAGGTAGTTTAATAAGTGAAAATAAATCAACATAATAAAAATATTTATAGACACAAGGACATAAACCATATGATTATCTCAATAGACACAGAAAAAGCATTTGACAAAATCCAACACCCTTTCATGATGAAAAAACTCAACAAACTAGGAATAGAAGGGAACTTCCTCAATCTGATGCAGAACATCTACGAAAAACCTGCAAGTAACATCATAATTAATGGTGAAAATTGAATGATTTCCCACTAAGATCAGTAACAAGACATGGATGACTGCTTTCACTTTTGTACCACTTTTCTACCATTTTGTACTGGAAGTTTTAGGCAGGGCAATTAAGCAACAAAAAGATACCAAAAGCATTCATGTTGGAAAGTAAGAAGTTAAAGTATCTCTATTTGCAGAGATATAATCTTGTATTTACAAAATCTCAAAGAATGCACTTAAAAAAAAGAGACCTATTAGAATGAATGATGAGGTTAGCAAGGATTCAGGATAAAAATCAACACACAAAAAATCACTTGTACTTCTATGTTGTGACTATTCCTTCAGTTGCCCAAACAAGCCTCTGAATCATTTCATTTTTAAAAATTTCCATCATAGAACTGGCCACTTTCTAAATATGTCAAAGTCTATTGTTCTTTATTAATGTTACTTCAGCCTTAGTTCATATTCTTACCACTTTCCTCCAATTACTGCAATAATCACCTGAATGAGTTTTCTGCCCTATTCCACTTTCTCACTTGTATTTCTATATACTAGCAATGAACAATTCTAAAATAAAATTAAGAAAACATTTATGTTTACAATAGCACAAAAAGAATAAAATACTTATGAATAAATTTAGTAAAAAGTGCAAAATGTGTACACTTTAAACTATAAAACATTGTTGAAAAAATTTTAAAAGATCTAAATAAATAGAAAGACATCCCATATTCATGGACTGGAAGACATGTTGTTATGATGGCAGTACTCCCCCAACTGATTTACACGTTCAGTGCAATCCCTATTGAAATCCCAGTTACTCTGTTTTGCAGAAATAAACACACTAATCCTAAAATTCATATGGAAATTCAAGGGATCCCAAATAGTCAAAACACTCTTGAAAAAAAAGAATAAAAATGAGTAGCAACACTTTTTCATCTCAAAGCTTACTATAAAGTTACAGTAATCAAGATAATGTATTGGCATAAGGATAGACATATAACTCAATGGAATAGAATTGAGAGTACAGAAACAAATCCTTACATTTATGATCACTTGATGTTTGAAAAGGGTGCCCCATGATTTCAATGGGAAATAATAGTCTTTTCAATGAACAATGCTGGGAGAACTAAATAGCCACAAGCAGAAGAATGAAGTGGACCCTTGCTCACCATCATACATAAATATTAAACCAAACGGATTATAAACCTAAATGTAAGAGCTAAAATTATAGAAATCTTGGAGGAAGGCACAGCAGTAAATCTTCATGACCTTTGGTTAGGCAATGGTTTCTTAGACATGACACCAAAAGCACAAGCAATAAAAGGAAAAAGAGATAAATGTGACTTCATCAAAATTAGAAACCTTTGTGCTTTAAATGAAACCATCAAGTAAGTGAAAAGACAACCCATAGGCTGAGAGAAAATCTTTGTAAATCTACATCTGAAAAAGAACTTGTATCCCAAATATGCAAACCTCTTACAACTCAGTAATTATGCTTTAAAAAAATAACACAGTTTGAAAAAGTGCACAAATAATCTGAATAGACATTTCTCCAAAGAAGATATATAAATGGCCAAAAAACACATGACATGATGACGCTTACCATCAGGGAAATGCAATTCATAACCACAACAAGATACCAGTTCTCACCCTCTACGATGGCGATGATCAAAAAGACCAACAATAACAAGTGTTGGTGAAGGTGTGGAGAAACTGGAACCCTCTTGCATTGCTGGTGGGAACATAAAATAGTCCCACCACTTTGGAAAACACCCTGGCATATCCTCAAAATGCTAAACGTATGACTATCATATAGCTCAGACGTTCTACTCCTAGATACAGTCCCAATAGAAATGAAAACATAAAAACTAGTACATAAACGCTAATAGGAGAATTATTTGTAATAGCTAATAAGTGAACACAACCCAAATGTACATCAACGGATGATGTATTAAACAATGTGTGCTATAGTCATGCAGTGGAATATTTTTCAGCAATATAATGGAATGAATTACTGAAGCGTGCTACAGTATGGATGAACCTTGAAAACACTATAATAAATGAAAGAATTCAGTCACAAAATACCACATATTGTGATTCCATTTATATGAAAGGCCCAGAACAGGCAAATCTATGGAGTTGGAAAGTAGATTAGTGCTTGCCTAGGGGTGGGATTGGAAGGGAAATGGGGGTGACTGCCGACAGGCACAGTGTTGCTTTTGGGGGTGATTTGACTGTTCTATAGTTAGATCTGTTGATGGTTGCAAAACTGTGCCTATAATCAAAACCACTGAAAGCGGAGGGGAGAGGGATAAATTAGGAGTTTGGGATTAAAATATACACACTACTATACATAAAATACATAACCAACAAGGACCTACTGTATAGCACAGGGAACTATACTCAATATCTTGTGATAACCTACAATGGAAGAGAATGTAAAAACAGAATATATATATGTATAACTGAATCACTTTGCTGTACACCTGAAACTAACACAACATAGTGAGTCAACAATATTTCAATAAAAATGTTAAAAAAAAACCCACTGAATTGTGCACTTTAAATGGTGAATTATATAGCACATAAATTATATCTCAATAAGGCTCCTAAAAAAAAAAAAAAGACTCAGCACATGATTCTGGCTGATTCACATATCACTCTACTGCTGTCGTCTTTGACATTGTTGTTTGTGAGTGTTGAAAGACTGTGATATTCTGGGGTAAGTTCTTCTCGGTCAGCTCGTATTTGGCGTGTGTGATGTTGGCTTTGGCCTAATGTACTCATCAGCGTGGACGCCTCAATCAATTTGAGAGCCAGAGTCAAGCCCCAAACAACCCCAAACCCTACCCTGGTTTGACGTGCCACCCCTGGAGATGGACGTGAGAACAGACGCCAGCTGAAATACAGGAGTCAGATCTTCGGGCTGTGCTGGTGCACAACTCCAGGGGGCAGTGTTCACAGTGTGATCTATGCAGAGGGTGCCCTCGTGTGTGAATAATTCCCCCTGGAGTGGTGCAAGGCACAGAAGCTCACGAGCCGTGCTCTTACACACTCTCCATGAATTCTCACAGCCAGCAATGGGGGACACTTACTTATTCCTGATATTCTGGTGGCCGTTCCACACTGAAAAAAGGAAGACGGGAGACTATGTGAATGCTCAGGGAACCTCTCCAAACGGACGATTCCCGAGGACGATTCCCCAGATTGCCGTCGCCCCGCAGTGCTGGGGGCTCCTCCGTGAAGGGTCCTCATCTGTACAAAGAATGGACAGCATGAAATGTACTGAGTGCACCTCCCTCTGGGGGCGCTCCAGTCCCCACCAGGTAGCTCACCAATGCCCTCGGGGCTGGACCGAGTGTGTGAACGTGGGAAGCAGGCAGACGGAAGACCAAGGCCCAGGGGAATTTGGGTGGCCAGTTTGCAATGCTCTGTTCCGGATGTCATATGGGGCTCCTCCCGGGGGGACGTGCGCAAAGGGACGTAGGGAACCCCTACTTCAGCACCAGTATTTGTGTCACATCTGGTTCAAGGTCCTGATCTTCAGGGGCACAAACACCTGGGGCAGAAGGAAAAACGCCACCTTGCAAAGAATTGCAACCCACCAGCAAGCCTGAGTGGGAGCTACAAAGAGGTGAGACGCCAGTGGTCTATCAACCATCTCTTTGAAGTTTAATTCTGACACAGCCCTCCCCCAGGGTGGGTCTAGCGAATGACCCTGATTTGTCACCCCCTAGGAAGAAGGCTGCCGTCGCTATGCTGTTTTACATTTCCCCAAATATCCAGACTTTGAAACCGTAGTTTTAGGACCGTGAATGTAAATCTGAGTGGAAAAAATAATCTTCTGGAGTAGGTATTGGGATAAACGAGACAGAATGACTCTGGGTTCATAAAGCAGCTAGTTAATATGAATCACATTATTTTGTTTGGCTCACAAATGATCCCAGATCTTCTTTATTATCTGTGCCTCAGCTGCTCTCCAGAAACATTTTAGCTGCTCTCATACACAGATTATGAGAGCCTGGCTCTCCTACCTAAGAGGGTTTTAGGATTTCACTGTTACATTTTTACATCTCTACTCCCTGGAAATTTGGGTCATTTTGTGCATTACTAAGGACTTTCACTGTCCGTGTTCATTTGCTGTGATTATGCTGGTGGTCAAAGGAATCCAGCCAAATTCACAGGTGGAGGAAGAGGGCTCTGTCGAAGGCAATTGGCCTCGGAGGGCCAGCACCTGCACCGTGTTTTACACAGGGGCACACCTGCCTCTGAAACACTCCTGTGATTTCTGACAAAGCAACTGCAATTTCCCACCTCTTATGAGCCAGTAGTGACAACCTGTTCTGATGAAAGGGACAGTCAATTATGGGCTGGGCCTCAAACAGTAAAGAAAACCCACTAAAATGTTTTTGTTGTGGGTAACAGTTTTGGCTTTTATTCCACACAGGGACAACGGACTGAAAATTAACTCGAAACTAATTTATTATAAATCTAAAGGGTAAAGATACAAAGAGTGAGTTTCCTTCCTCCGCCCCATCCTCTCTCTGTTCTGCTTTTGTTTCGTTTGGATTTTTGACTGTTTTCACCTCCTTGTTAAACTCGCTGTTAAATATTTTACTTGACATCTCTACAGGCTTTTGTACTTGAATTACTGTTATTTTCTGATTATAAGGTTGATTCATGTGGATTGTAGTAACTTTGGGAAATGCACAAAAATCATGGACAAAACAAATACTACCCCAAATCACACCCCCCAAAAGCCAGGCATCGTATCTCGATGTATTTGTTTCATTAGAATTTTCAAACATTCCACTGTATTACTGAGAGCTGACTATATGTCAAGTACTGTTCCTTTCAGTATTTTTTTCTGTGATTATATGTCTCTGTATTTACATATTTCAGAATTAAGACGTACTGCACTTTTAATTTTGTATCTTGCTTTTGTTACCTAATGTTTCAGTTCTTGCATTTCCCCATGCCATTCAGTAGCTTTTTAACTGGCACATATAATTTGTTATACAAATTTATCATGGTTTATTTAACTGTTTACTTATTTGTACATATTTAGGAGGTTTCTGGCTGTTATAAATTAATATCTGTATATAATTCTTTGTGTGTTTATTTAATTGCTCTTTGAGAATGAATTGCTAAGTAAGATTTGTGGTTAAAGGTATAAATATTATGTACGTTTTGGATGCTTATTTCTAAATGGTGCTCCAGAAATACTGGGAGATTTTCTATTCTATGAAAAGTTGAATGGAAATGTCTAGTTCATAGTTCTTATACCAACACTGTATGCTATTTGCGGAGGGGGGGGGGCTCAAATATTGGATTTTTAATACCTTATTTTGCAATGTTTTAAATTTTTGATGAATAAGTCAGATATTGTGTATGTTTGATAGCTGTTTATTTTTTTAGTGTCAGAACTTGCTTTCAAAGCCAGTTTTTCATATACATTGCAAATATTTTTCCTACTCTGCCTTTCCACTTTTAACTTTGCTTGTGAGGTTTCTTTTTTCTATTTTCAGTATCTTAGTATAATTTCATTCATCTCTGTTGCCATTTCTTTCATGCTTTTATGCCTAGAAAGTCCTTTCTACCTTGAGACTCCTTGTATTTCTTTCTAGTTGTTGGCTTGGTTTTTAGATTTAAGTCTTTAAAGCATGCAATTTTTTAAAATATATAATGCAAGGAAGGAAACTCTTTTTATTCAGTTAGTTAATAATCTTGCTTCATTCCTCAATGAGGAGTGGGTGGTGTGAAATGCTCTTGGAGAAACAGAAATTATGAAACAGAATCTGGGCTTCATCTCCTGAAACTTCTCTGTGCTTTGGTCTCCCAACCTCTAAAATGCAGAGAATAGTAAACTTGTTTTAAGCATTAAATTACTATTTTTAAACAGTTCTACTTTCAGATGTAATTCACATACCTGTAATTCACTGACTTAAAGCATACCATTCAATGGTTTTTTAGTATATTCACATTGCTGTGCATCCAGCGCCATGAACATTTTTATCATCCCAAAAAGAAACCCTACACCCCTTAGGCAACCACTAACCTACTTTCTGTCTCTATAGCATTGCCTATTGTGGAGAGTTAGATGGAATCACACAAGAGGTGGTCTTTTTGATTAGTTTCTTTACTAAGCATGTTTTCAAGGTTCGTGCAGGCTCTAGCATGTATCAGTATTTCATTCCTTTTCACGGCTGAGTAACATTTCATTTCATGGACAGACCACACTTCATTTATCTGTTCACCAGCTGATGGACCTTTGAGTTGTTCCGACTTTTTGGCTCTTGTAAATTATGCTGCTGTGAACATTCCTGACAATTTTTGTGTGGGCATATGTTTTGAGTGCTCTGGGGAGAAGCATTCTCTCCACTTTCAACCCAGTTTGATTCAAAAGAACCATGGTCTTTGGGTTGTGTCTGCAAGAAGCCAGCCACTTTGGAGATGCAGGTTAGGGAAGAGTCCCTAAGACACCCTCACTTTTGACGTCAGTTGCAAGTTCAGGAGTCTCTAAGACCACCTTCGGGTTCCATGATTCTCTAGGACTCAATGAAAGCTGAGCTCTGGTTATGGTCATGGTGTAGCAGTGACAGGATACGGATGAAATCAGCCAAGGGAAGAGGTGCCCAGGGCAGAGGCCAGGAAAGTTCCAACATGGCCCTTCGAGGAACGCCAGCATTACTTTCTTGTGACAACACACACAGCCCGGAAGGCTCCTCTGAGCCAGGGTTTTCACTGGGCTCCAGCACGTGGGCCTCCGACTCCCCGTGTGGCCGAGCTCAGCCTCCAGCCCCTCTGGAGCTTGGACTAACATCGCAAACCCCAAAGCCCCAGGCCTAATTCACATTTTGACTACTTGCTGTGACCCAAGACCCCAAGCAAAACAAACACTTCTATCAGCCATGACATTCCAAGGGCTTTGAAATCACTTCCCAAAGCTGAGGGCAAGGGCCAGACTTCTTTGGGGGCAAGGTTAAAGTCTTTATGACACATTGAGGGACCCGTACAGATCTCCTAGAAATTAACCTGGAAGACTCCTGTTTCATACCCCACATTGCAAGGTAAACCCGTTAAAAATACGGTCTAGAATCTGGATACATCATGCCCCTAATCGTAGGACTTTGGAATTTGGGAAGAACTTTAGAAACCAACATTATTGGCCATCAGGGAAATGCAAATCAAAACCACAATGAGACAGCACTTCACACCAGGTAGGATGGCTAGGATCAGAAAGGCAGATCCTAAAAAACAAGAGTTGGCAAAGATGCGGAGAAATCAGAACCCTTATACACTACTGGTGGGAATGGTGCAGACACTGTGGAAAAGAGTCTGGCAGTTCGTCAGACAATTAAACATAGAGTTACCATGTGACCCAGTCATTCCACTCCTAGGTATATACTCAAGATTTCTGGGCCTGTCCTCTTTTCTTTTCTTTCTTTTTAAAATGTGCTTTTTATTTTTTTTTTATTCTGTTCTTTTTGGGCACGCCATGTGGCCTGCGGGATGTTAGTTCCCCGACCAGGGATTGAACCCGGGCCCTTGGCAGTGAAAGCCCGGAGTCCTCATCACTGGACCGCCAGGGAATTCCTGGGCCTGTCCTCTCTCCACTAGAGCTGTCAAAAGAAGTCTCCTCATCCTGGGGTTCAAGGTAGAGAGGAGGGATATCTCCCTACCTGTCATGACCCATTACTGCCCAGGAGCACAGAGGGAGGAGAGCCATGTTTGCCAAAGACCACACTTAGCAATTCTGTCTTTACCATGAGTCTTGGCCTCAACTACAAACGAGGCAGAACTCATGTGTAGACTTGCCTGGGCCACGGAGCTGACAGAAGGGGGTACGCGTCCAGGAACAGGCTGGAGCGGGGTCAGGCTGCGTCCTGCAGGGGCCACGTGCTTGACTGCATGTCTGCTCTGACCAGGGACAGGCTCTGCCCCATCCTTACTCCAGGTGGACACAGGATTAACTCCTGCTGTGCCCGAGCTGTGGTGAAAAGCCATCTAGTTAAATGGGTTCCAGGTGATTCTGATTCCCTTGATTGTGCCCGTGAGGATTTAGGCAAAGGACGCAGACTTCTTGGGGGCTGCGCTCAGTACAGATCCAGCCACGCGGGGGCCGCTGAGTCCTCCCCGCTCTGACGCATCCTGCAGGCCGGCCTCATTCGTTAGGCTGTGACCCCACAGGGAATCCGGAAAATGGCTTGCTCATAACCACAGCTGGAAATTTAAATTTTATTTTCGACACATCTTTACCCTTCTTGCTGCTGATCTGTCTGGCTACGAGCCAATCTCCCCATGGCTTTGGTTTTAATATGTGGCGATAAACCCCTCAGTGTTACAGCCGCTCTAAGCTGGTCCTGGTGTCACTTTCCTCAACACAGTTAATTAAATTGCGAGCACAGCATGCAAATGGAGATGATAAAACTCCTCGGCTGGAGAGAGTGGGCTGGATGCATCTGGGCGAACGTTCGAATTATCTTTTTACAATGGTGTCAACACAGAGTGGGCAGAGGCCATCTGGGGTTGGGTGGGAAGTGGTGCTTGTACGTTCCTTTAAAAAATTCTACGATGTGTCCACTTTTAGAGATCAACGCAAGAGAAATGGAGACATAGGTCCACAAAAGGCTTTTTCAAGAATGAGGATAGCAGCATCATTGGGTTTAGTCCCAAACAGGAGACAACTCGAGCGTCTGCCCACAGGAGCCTGGATACGCACACTGGGTTACGTCCATACAAGGGACTCTTGCTCAATAGTAAAAGGGAACAAACGACATGAAAAGTACAGACTGGATGATTCCATTTTTTTGACATTCAACGGCCAGCAAGACTAATCTATAGTCACAGAAATTAGAACAGTGGTTCCTCACGGGGGTGTGCAGCCTGGCTTGGAAGTAGCACAAGGGAACTTTCCAGGGTGATGAAAATATTCCATATCTTGAGTGGCGCGGTGGTCCCATTGGTATATATGTTTATCAAAGTGCATCCTAGTTTGCGCTTATGGCCTGGGCATTTCACTGTATGTAGGTGTTATCTCATAATCAAAAAAAGTTCCAAGATGATACACCCCCGAGAATTACCAGAAATTTGAGTGTCCAGCCCGCTTACCTTTCAGAATGGAACTCCTCAGGCTCTGGCCAGTGCTTGGGATCGGGGTGCAGAATGCAGATGGGGGATCATCAACAAGTGTTCCCTTGGAGAGGGTCACCCCATGGATCTCTGGAGTTTTCTTACAGACCCTCTTGAGACATCCGCTGAGGAGTAGAGCCTGAGGGACTCATTCACCTCCAGGGGTCCACCTGCTGGAAAGAAAGGTGTTCATTAAGTGGTTACGGAATGCGTCCAAGGCTGGATACTAAGAAAAATCACTCTGTCTTTCAGAATTCTACTAGGCACCTCTGCTTGCTCAGAGCCAACGGAATGACTGTCACAAGAGAAGATGTTGTGAGCTGCAGTGACATCGGGCTGGACCGTCCTGTATGTCATTGGCTGTCATCATGTATTTACCATCGTGTCTCTTGCACTGGGTTAGGGGTGGTTACTTTTAGGCTTCTTTTAGGGTTGGTGTGACCTTTCGTTTCTCAGAATAGACTGTGCCTATATGTGTATGGATATCCGAAGTCTACTCAGTGTCTCCCTGGGATGGCTAACTCAACGTGGCCAAACAAAATTCTCTTTCCCCACCAGACGGTTCCTCCCGACTCCCCTCCTGTCTTTCTGTCAATGGTCCTGCCCTCCACCCACTTGCTCAGACACAAACCCTAAACGTGCCCTTGATTCTTTATTTTTAAACACACCCTGTCCAGTCCAACAACAAATCTCATCCATGTCACCTCCCAAATCTCTCAAATCCAATCAGCTTCTCAGTGTCCACTGCTGTCCTCTCTTCCACCTGGACCTCAACATCCTCACTGGCCTCCCTGCCTCCATTTTTGCCCCGTGCATGTATCCCATCCCATCCCCCCCACCACTCGGTGGTTTCCCACTGCAGAGAGATCAAAAGCCCAGCTCTATCCCATCTACAAAGCCCTATAGGATCTGGACCCTGCCCTCCTCCCCGGCCTCCCCTGAATTTCCTACACTCCAGCCACCCTGGCCTTCACCCTGGGTTCACGGAGCCCATTGCTGCCCCAAGGCCTCTGGACCTCCTGCCCCTCCACCCGGGACCCTCTATCCTAAGGCTGCCTCCTAGGAGGTGCCTCCCAGAACACCTGACCCCAAGTGTAACCTCCAGCCAAGCCCGTCCCCACCCCCTCCCCAGCCCCCAGTCCCTAACCTGCGGTCCTGCGTGCTGCCTTCACCGAACGTCTCACCGTTCGCATTTATCTTGCTGCTTTGTTGGTCAACTTGTTTGCTGCCCTTCTGCCACCTCCCCAGCCAGGAGCATTTACACAATTTGCAGGGCTCAGGGCAACATGGAAACGCAGGTCCCCTTGTTCAAAAATTAATAAGAATTTTAAGCAAAACAGTGAATCAAGCATGTGGCCCCGTGTGCCTGCTCAGGCCTCCCCCCTGGAAGCCAGCCCGTCTCCGCCCATCACACCTGGAAGGCGAGCATCCTGAGGCCACAGCCCTTGTCCTGCTTGTCCGCCGCTGGACCAGCGGCGGCACAAGGCAAGGGAACGCCCCAGAAGGAATGGAAAAAGGCCACGATCAGGAGACCCCCTAGCGCGGTGTGGCAGCCGGAGCGGGATCCAGCCCTGTGACGTGATCCCTAAGTGTTTAGTCAGTCCCCCGGGGTCTCCCAGCCCTGACCGCCCCCCCCCAGCTTTCCCGCAGTCGCCCACGATGCCCATCTGCACAGCGGGACGTGTCGCCACGCTTCGCGGCCTGGCCTGCAGGTGCACAGAGCCGCAGATGACCGAGGCCTCGGGTCGTAACTTCCAGCTCCATATTTTCATACCGGTTCTCAATTCACGTGGGGTCTGGGCCTTTTAGGCCATCCTAATAATGTGCAGGACTGGGAAGAGGCAAATGGGGCTCATCTGGCTTCCCGTGATAGTCTATAAAAAGAGGAAGAGAAAATCGTGACCATTTATGCCCGGGCTCCTGGACCAGAGCCCGTTCCATCCACGTGCTCCAGCTCCAGGACGCTGGAAAGACCCAGATGCTGCCTCTCTCCTCCCCAGTGGTCACACGACCCTTCACCCTCTCCAACTCTTTCCAAGCCCCTTCCTTCCCAACGTTTTGCAGCAGAAAGTCTCCCTGGCGTTGGACAAGGGGAAACGTCTGAAGCACAGTCACGGCCATTCAGTGTTTAGCCGTTGCTGCAACCAGTGCCCAAAAGACATTTGGGTGCATCTAGTACAAAACCTCTGTGGACCAGCATTGCTGAAGCACGGGGGGCGGGGGCTGGGGTAGGGGCTGGGGTTCGGGGGTGAACTGAAAGAGGCAGGAGATACTCTGATCACTTAAATGGAGCAAGAAAAGGACTTTCATTTCACGATGGTTCTAAAAATGTTTCTGAAGCTTGAATTGACTTTCCTGTTTTTGCAGGTCCGGCCTCTGAATATAAATCCTTCTAGAACTTAAAGATCATGCTGGTTGAAGTCATCACCGTGCAGGAGAGGAGACTGGCTTGAATTCGAGGTGGAGGGATATTGTTGCTGGGCAGGTACTAACTCTCCAGGGAACAAGCTCTGGTTTGGGGTGTTCACCAGTTTCCACGGTGTGAGTCCTCCCTCGGGGATGACCTCAGGCTGCAGTGTGACATCCCTGAATGTGACATGGGGGCGAGTTTGGCACAATTGGCTCTGAAAGGGGGTACAAGCCAGCGGTTACACTCCCAGGAGACCTTTTAGTTTTACTTTTAAAAAATTTCAGCTATGTGTTTACTCTGCTATCTTCTGGCCCCTTTTGCCTAAAAGGCAAGTGCAGGTGAAAAATTGAGGGATGAGAAGGTCCCACGTGGGGCCTCCAGGCTGCCAGGCTCTGTGTCACTGGAACCCACCGGCAGGGTTCCCAAGACACCACTTCCCCATGTCCCTGCTGGGGGGTGGGTGGGAAATGGGACAAGTTAACAGCCAAAGGTAGAAATGTAGCTATCATGACCAGTGGACAGGAGAGAGAGTCTGGGGAGAAGTCTGCCTGGGACCTCTCACGTCCCCTGTATAGGAGGCTGCCAGCTGGTGAAGGCCTGTAATCTTACACATGGAAACCACTCAGATCCTAGCTGCCTTGACATATGACTATTTTAACTTCAGCAAAGAGATAAATCGTGTTACTTTGGGTGCCACCACTGGGTGCAGTCATTTCCACATTAACTTGCCTTTACTTTCCAAAAATGATCGCCAATTCACAGGCAAATTTTCCGCATCTTAGATGCTGGCATGATCGCAAAGAGCCAAACAGCATATTTTTCAAAGAGCCATCTGAGTATGACATGAACAATGAATATGAAAAAGGGCTTTAAGCCTATTAGCTGATGGTTAATTCCTGTCTCGGGTCTAGAGGGAGGGAAAGGAAGTTGCCAGCTCACAAAGCCCGCGTTGAACTCACTTCTGGTCAAGAACACGAAGGGGAGGAGCAACCGCACATCGGAACCTACACTTCGGTTGGTAAAAATGGTGCAAAACTCCTGCAGGAGAACTTACTTGATGAGGACATGACCCAGGACGACCAGGACGGGCTGTCTGCCTTCACAGATACTGCTGCAGACGCAAGGCCAAAACAAAACAAAACGGGCAACGGCTATTTAAGAAGCCGAGATGTCCTGGTTAGCGAGCCTGGCATTTCCTCTCTGAGAACTTTATTATTATGCAAGTCCCCCATTTCTTTTCCCCCTTACAGTATAAAAAACCTGAGTATGAATTTTAAGATCACAGCCTGATAGGGTTTCTTCCATGATCTTACCTCCACTCACCTCCCCAGTGCTTTATCAGGCATCATGTCTCCAGTCATGTTGAAATCTTTAGTCTTTACTGTATCCAGAACATTCCTGGGATTTTCCCCCTCCATTCTGTTTTGGGACATGTGATCTGAAGAGTTCAGTTTTGAGACTTTTGGGTTGTGATCACCACCACCCAAAATAAGATGTGGACATGTCCACGATCTAGAAAGTTATGGTCAATTTGCCACTCAACTTCCTACCCCAAAACCACCTTCTGATTTTGACCACCATAGATTCATTTTTTTGGTCTGTTCTTGGACTTCACAAGGCTGACATCATATTATACGTATTCTATTGTGTCTGGCCTCCTCTGCACAACATGATGTTTGTGGGATTCATGCACGTTGGTGAGTGTATCAATAGTTTATTTCTTCTCATCGTTGAGTGGGATTCCATTGTATGGAATGTGTCCATTTTCCAAACGAATCCATAATTTGTTTATCCATTTTGTATTGATGAACATTTGGATTATGAAGGAGCCTGCTGTGAACATTCTTGAGCAAGTTGTTTGTTTATGACATGTTTTCATTTCTCTTGGGTGAATACCTAGGTGAAGAACTGCCAGGTTACAGAGTAAATGTATGATTAACTTTATAAGATGCTGTTCTTCGAAGCAGTGGAGCCATTTACACTCTCACCGATAACGTGAGCGTTCCAGTTGCTCCACATCCTTACCAACATTTGATGATGCCAATCTTTTCTATTTTTAGCCATTCTAATGGGTGAGAAGTGGGTTCTGTCCTTTTCTGTTGAACCAACTCCTATTTGTCCTTCAAGTGCTCAGACACCACCTTTTCTATGTGGCTTTCTGGCTTTGTCTGTGTTCCCTGTAGAACTAGAATGGGCTTCGTGTTGACTTTGAATCATCCTTCCTTCACAGAACCATGAGATCCCTAAAGAGAGAAGTTGTGCATCATGTGTCTCTGCCCTTCTAGTGCCTAGCACTGTGTCTGACCCACAGCAAAAGCCCCCAAAGAGTCTGATGAATGAATGAGAAGCAGAGAAGGGGTTCGAAGCTGATTTCTGGTTTTGAAATCTTGGCATTTCTGATTCTTTTAAAATGGGAATTTCAAGAGACATCGAGGTTAAACTGCATAAAAGTGTTATCAAGACATTGACGGATGGTGTCCTATATCATATCCCCTGCCCTCAAATTTCTTAGCAGAAAACATTGGGCAGCAGCACTAAAATTTGTTTTGCTTGAATCCTGAGCGGATAGAGGGAGAATGTGAAACCGGGGCAGGACCAGCCACAGCATACAAAACGCTGCCTCGGTTGTGGCTCTCACAGGGAAGGATTTTAAAGAAGAAATCAACCTGCATAAGGACATTTCTGCCGGGACGTGGGCATGCACACTGGAGAAGGGGGGTCCTCTTGGCTGCAGGAAGTGGCGGCTCCTGATCATCCTTGAGGTCACCCGGGGCCAGCTGGGTTCCTGGCTCACTCAGCACCCTCTGTATCCCGCCTCCGAGCGTGGTATTTGCATCGGGCCATCTTCCCCAATGCACTCCAAAATTTTCTATGTAACCAGCTTCTACTCACGCCTACGAATTTCTCAAGACCTTACTCAGATATCACCCAGTCCAAGAAGATTCTGGAAATATGAGCCCTTGCCCTGTACCTGATTCAGGGCTCTGCATGCAGTTGTGGTCCAAATACCGGCTGATTAATTTTCAAACTGAGGAGGACATGGCAATGCCTCTGAATTCCCTGTATGAGTGAGACCAGGGTGTTACATAGCAGAGCCGACAGTGGCCACTGCGCTTGCACTGCAAGTTGGACAAGGCCCCGCCCACCTTATCTTGCTGCAATGGAGGGAGAAGGAGTCACGGTGAGAGGCTTACCCCATATTTTGCCGTATTTCTTAAAACAGTTCAGATTCCAAAATCCCCCACAGAAGAAGAAAGACCTGTCAGACACTCGGGGACCCTTCTCCATCTCCCAATCCACTGTTTCCCAAAGTGGCCGCAAGATGATTTGGGTGGTACATGGACTAACATCCGTTAGGTTAATAGTAACTATTTTAAGGTAAGTTAGAAAAACATATAGCTAGTACATGTAGTCCAGAATTTCTAAGCTATTATTTCATAAGATAAAGCTACATTGATTTAGGTTTAAAAAATTAAAGGTTGACTTAAAGAAAATCATGTAGTGAATTATAGTACAGATAGTATTTGGAGATGGGCAAAAATAGTGATGATAGTAGGTGAATGTCAAAAATTTGGAAAAACACTGGACTATCCAAAGCCCCTATCATGCCCAGAAGGAGCTCAGGCATTAACGGAAATCATCAGATTCCTACCCAGGGACTGGAAAGGAAGTGTTCTCCAACAGTTGTCTGTGAGGTTTGGCCACTTTTCAACCTGAAAAATTAGCACCAGTTGGCATCTGCATTTGCAAACTAGTCCAAGAAGTGGAACTGAGCTGCAGTGGATGGATTTATCTTAGAAACAATCTCCACGCTCCTGGCTGTGCCTCTGCGTTCTTGGTGCTGAGACAGCTTTGGATGGAAACAAAATGCTGTCTCCCCAGAGCACAGAGGACAGACATTGCTTTCAGAAAATGAGAAAAGACAAACCCTGGAATTCCAGGGTGTGAATCCACCTGGGCCAAGGGCTTGGAAAGGCATCATGTTTCCATCTCCAGCTGGTCAAACTTTCTTCCCCTGCGGAGACCCAGTAACTGCCTCGGGTCCCAGTTATGGCCTTCTTTCCTCTTTGCCTTCCTAAGCCCACCTCCCCATTTCAGAGTGGTCCAAGACAGGGGACCAAAGAATTAGAATTAGGTGCACAGGCCAAAGGGTCCCAACCACCGGGGGAAAATGACTCTGAAACACATTTACCTTTCAATGTTCCAAAAATGTCCCAGTGAACGATAGAGGCCTGCGTCCAGGAATACCCAGTTTCTTAAACAAATTATTCGCCCATATCCCACACCTGTGATGGAGAGAGAGGCTGTTAAAAAGGTGCTCCGTCCAACAGAATTTCCCCAGCGGTGGAAATGTACCATCATCTGTGCTAATACGGTGGCCTTTTCCCACGTGTGATACGGAACCCTCGAACGGCGACTAGTGTGACCGAGGAAGCACATTTTAAATTCTGATGAACTTAAATTTAAGTAACCACATGTGACTGGTGGCTTCTGTACTGGAGAGCACAGCTCCAGCCTGCATGCATTTAAGGGCCAGTGAAAGAGTGAAATGGGTCAAGGCACCCCCGCCCCCCGTCCATCTGCCCCCTTTCTTCCTCAGCAGTGAGGAATCAGGGGGACTTGTGGACATGGTAGTGTCATATGGATGCAGAGAGAGAGTGGGATTTGAGGAAGGAAAGCCAGTTCTGTCTAGCGGGTGGGTGCGTGGGGAGGGGGCATGAAACCAAAAGTAGGGAGGGGTGTGGCCAGTTGTCGAAACTCATCAGCCTGCCCACGACGAGGAGGGTTTTCTCAGCCCTCAGCGAAGCCCACGTACACCTGACAGAGAAAAACCCCTAAGACGTCACATTAGAAAGATGAATGTGGAGGTGAAGACGTGCTGCTGTCGAGCCGGTGCCCGGGAGGCACGGGACGCAGAGGCAGGTGGATGTTCTCAGGTGTGTTGTCCCTTGAGAACGGTGGTCTCTCGCACATCTAAAGCCACATTCAAAGTTTGGTCATCTTTTCTATTTCAAAGACAGAATGTGTCCCGTCTTTCAACTGAAACTGCCTCTCAGACGTCCTTTGAAGAAAGAGGCGTTCCGCCTTCATCTGTGTTTTCGGCCCCATCGATGAGAAACTGGGAAATTACTTGTGTGTTGAAAGAGAGGCGCGTCCCTCGAGGTCTCCTGGGCTCGGCCGTCCTCCTTCCTCCCGGGCAGGTAACCATTCCCAGGGAGCGAGTCGGTCCACTTCTCTGGAGGTGGGTCACAGGCTCTGAAAATCAGGACCCCGTGACCACTGTGGTCCCCCGGGGCCGGGAGCCGGAAGGAAGGGCTGGGGTCTGCCGAGGCCTGGACCGTGAATTGAGAATATGGTAGGAGTGAAAACTCCCCGATGCGCTGGAAGTTGCCAACTTCATGACACGATCTAGGGCTGGGGAGCGAGATGGACTTCAGCCACATCACTTAAAAATGTGAACGCTGGGACGACAAAAGAAAAAACCATGAAAAAAGGCATCTCTTGCACAATCTCCCTGCCGAACAAGAAGACGGGGAGGGTTTGCACCCTCTCACAGGTGGGATGTGTGCTCTGGTTTCAATACGCTGGGCTTGTCCCCGAGCCAGGAAGCGCTCGATGACAACAGCCCACCCCAGGGACACCCCCGAGTCCCATGAGGACCACGCGCCTCCTGCCGGCCCGCAGGTCACAGGGCCCTGAAGACCAGGCTTTGCACAGACCCGCTGTCGCTGGTTCCCCGCTAACAGGACCACGTACAGCATCTCGTGGGCAGCGTGGAACCCACCTCCCTTGTTCCCACTCTCACCTTCCTTCCTTCCCTGGGGGTGTCCCTTGGGCATCAGCGCGGGTCTGTGCGGTAAGAGTGATGTTCTTACACGTAAATGCGCCCTCCTCACCTTGCATCTTCTCCCGTTTTCACAGCGGCTGCCAATCGTGACACAAGAGCTGGGTGGGCAGAATGTCCGTGGGGAGAGTGGCTCTCAGAGGTGGGGAGGTTTGAAGAGGGATCAGGGGTCTGGCCACATGGAACTGGCTCTCGGAAAACAGGGGAGAGAGATGCACCAAGGACCTGAGAGCCGTGGAAGTGGCCCGTAACAGGCAGAGCTTACATGGGGGCGGCCACCCACCCCAGCATTAGGAGGAATGGTGCTGAGGGTTCCATTCAGTTACAGAGAATAAAGTTTCATTGTGGCCCCCGTCCTTTGCAGCTGCCACTGTGAAATTCAAACCTCTACCCAATTTACAATTTGACAGTGACCTCAGGGCCATGCCTCGGGCCACAGAATTGTGGTGGGCAGCCTGGGTGGGAGCAGGGGGGTTGGTGGATGTCACCCTGAACTCTGATCTAGCATCAATTCTCCCTAAAACATATCTTCTTCCCCCACTTTTTACCATGACACATATAATCCATAAAGATATTTTCTTTTTTTCAATATTTAGCAGCTTTATTGAGGTATAATTGACAGACAATAAACTGCATGTATTTAAAGAGGACAATGTGAGAGATATATACACATACACATGAAACCATCACCACAATCAAAATAAGAAACCTATCTGTTGCCCCCAAAACTTTTCTCTGATCACTCCCTTCTGCCCGCCACGAAGTGTCTCATACCTGCCCTCCACAACCAAGGACCTGCCTCTGTCACTCGCCTGCATTTCCTAGAATTTTATATAAAATGAAATCATATGGTATATTCCTTGCTTTGTCTGGCTTCTTCATTTAGCACGGTGCTTTTGAGATTCATTTGTGAGGTCACCTGTATCAGCAGTCCATTTTGTTGTTTTTGTTGTTGCTGTGTAGTCTTCCACTGTATGAATGGACCATAATTTGCTTTATCAATTCACCTGCGATGGACATTCAGGTTGTTTCCTACTTTGGCAAATGCAAATAAAGCCGTGATTAACATTTATATATGTCTTTGTATAGACACCACCTTTCATTTCTCTGGGGTAAATACCTCGAGTGTAAGAGCTAAATTACACTGTAGGTGTATGTGTAACTTTTTAAGACCCATGCTGATGCCAAGGGGACACCCCCAGGGAGGGAAGGAAGGCGAGAGTGGGGATGAGGGAGGTTGAAGTTCATTTTGGCGTGTGGATGTCTAATTGCACCAGCACCATTTCTTGAAAAGAATTTCCTTTCTCCATTGAATTGCTTTTGCACTTTGTCAAAAATCAGTTGGCCACACTAATGTGGAGTTATTTACGGGTTCTTTATTTGGTGCCATGAATCTATGTATCTAAACCTCTGCCAATAGCACACCGTCTTTTTTTTTTTTTTGGCCATGCCTGTGTAGCTTGCAGGATCTTAGCTCCCCTACCAGGGATTGAACCCGGGTCCTCGGCAGTGAGAGTGCAGAGTCCTGACCACTGGACCACCAGGGTAGCATGCCATCTTGATTACTGCAGCTATATAATGTCTTGAAGACACCTAAACTGGCTCTTCCTGTTTACTGTTTCTCAGAAACTTTGTGATCTGGGGCTGGGCAACGAGTTTTTTTTAATTTTTTTATTCATTTATTTTTGGCTGCATCAGGTCTTCGTTGCTGTGCGTGGGCTTTCTCTAGTTGTGGTAGCGGGGGCTACTCTTCATTGCGGTGCATGGGCTTCTCATTGTGGTGGCTTCTCTTGTTGCGGAGCAGGGGCTCTAGGCGCATGGGCTTCAGTACTTGTGGCGTGTGGGCTCAGTAGTTGTGGCACACGGGCTTAGTTGCTCCGTGGCATGTGGGATATTCCCGGACCAGGGCTCGAACCCGTGTCCCTTGTATTGGCAGGCGGGTTCTTAACCCCTGCGCCACCAGGGAAGTCCCTGGGCAACGAGTTCTTATATAAGACACCAAAACCACAAATGATAAAGGGAAGATAGGTAATTGGACTTTATCAAAACTAAAAATTTTTGTGCTTCAAAGGACACCATCAAGAAAGTGAAAATACAACCTCAGACTGGGAGAAAATATTTACAAATCCTATATCTAATAAGGGACTTGTATCCAGAAAACATGAAGAACCCTTAAAACTCAGTGATAAAAGGAGAACTTGTTGAATTTAAAGTTGGGCAAAATATTTCAATAACCATTTCTCAAAAGAAGATGTATGAGTGTCTAATAAGCACATGAAAAGGTGTTCAACCATCAGTCTTTAGAGAAATGCAAATTAAAACCACAAGATACCACTTTATACCCATTAATATGGCCAGAATAAAAAAGACATACAATCATAAGTGTTGACAAGGATGTGGAGAAATTGGAACCCTCATATTTTGGTGACGGGAAGGTAAAATGGTGCAGTCACATTGGAAAACAGTCTGGCAGTTCCTCAAAATGTTAAATGTAGAGGTACCATATCACCCAGCAATTCTACCTCTGGGTATATACTCAAAAGAAGTGAAAACCTATGTCCACACAAAACCTTGCAAACAAATGGTCATAGCAGCATTATTCATAATGGACAAAACCCAAAACAATCCAATTGTCCCTTAACTGCTGAGTGGATAAACACAATGTGGATATACATACAGTGGAATATTATTTGGCCAAAGAAAGGGAATGACACACTAATACACGCTATAGCATGGGATCCTGAAGACATTTTGCTCAGCAAAAGAAACTGGCCACAAAATTCCATGCAGGGTATGATTTCACTTACATGAAATGTCCAGAATAGGCAAATCTGTGGAGACAGAAAGTAGATCTGTGGTGGCCCAGGCTGGGAGCGGGGCAGGCTTGGGGAAAATGACGGCTGACTGCTAATGGCGTGAGATTTCCTTTGGGGACGAGGCAAACATTCTAAAATTTGAGTAAGGTGATAGTTGTGGCTCTGTAAAGGCACAAGTCAGAATCGCTGACTTCCACACTTTAAACCCACGTGAATGATGTCTCAGTAAAGCCCTTAGAAAAACATTAAGTGGCAGTGGGCAGCATGTGGCCCGTGGCTGCTGACTGCACACTCCTGGGGCCACCCTGACCCCACTGGGCAGTGGTCCAGCCTGTGTTCCATTCTTCCCGGAAGAAACCCCTGTCTCTCAAATTCTCAGGGAGGGTTTGTTGTACAAACCAACTAGCACAATGAACTATGCCCTGGATTTTCAAAGGTTTTCTCTAAAGAGCCATATTTATCTTTTCCCCACTCCTGAACTCTGTATTTTGGAAGACTGTATCTATGTAGCGGATTCATTTACCTTTCCTCAAATAACAGCAGGCTTGGCTCCTTCAAATTGTTGGTGGGAAAGCACTCTTTCACTGAGGCCTACACTCACAACCTTACAGCTGCCCCCGCCTGCCCCCCATCTCCCCTCTCCCGCTCTACTTCTATTTCTGCTTATCACCACCGAGCAGCCTACACACTTCACTTTTAATTACATCTACTGCTTATTCTTCGCTCCCCTTACTTCAAAGTCAATTCCAAGAGGGGGGCAGGTTGGTCTTGTTTGTTCACCGATGGATCCCAAGTACATGGACCATGGTAAAGGGCTCAACACTGATCTCTTGAATGAATGAATGATTACTAAGAAATACTTAGCTTTCCTTTCATTAATATTTTAAGAATCAGGTACAATAACACTAGCTACCATTTCTTGAGTATTATAAGTGTTTTACAGATGGGAGAACTGACCCCAGGTCATGCAGCCAGTAAGGATGGGTTCTGGGTGTGAATCCTCTGCAGTGGCCTCTGCAGGCCCCAAGGCAGTGGCCCCAACCCGGGGCTGTAATTTCACGCCAATGTTATTTCAGTGGAAAGCAGAGAGACTGCACAGTCGAAGTTAGGGAAAATAGATGACTTTTTGTCGGGCATATTGAAATATTGAAAATATCTTGCGAAATCCCCTCATGGTACCTCTTTGGACCCCTGGTCAGACTGGTGAGTAGAGCTTCCAGAAGCTCTGCTGGAAGGTGAGAGTATATGGCTGCGGAAAACAGAGCTTAACATGCAGGTGCATTTCGATTTAGAGAAATGTAAACAGATCATCTGCATGCTCACAGTCTACCCTCATAATCATCTGGTGCAAGCCCGGGGGATTCTGATAGCATCTGATGTGGGATTTTAGCTCCAGGAGATCCGTAAACTGGGAAGACAGCCATGCAAAGCCCGTGCCTCTCAGGGACACACACAGTCCCGCACAGCCTGCCGTGCCACTGTCCTCTGTTTAGCTACCTCCTGCTCAGCTGTCTCTTTCCTAAGCCCTGGCACGGTGCTCAGTCTCTCTTCCCGCCGGCTGGATGGAAGCAGCACATCAAAGAGGGCAGACACACTGGCGGGTGGTAGATGTGGCAAAACAGCCGCCTTTCCGGGACCAGACACGGGCATCGGGAGCTGTAATGACCGTGACCTCATCGAACATGGGCTTCCTCCCGCCCGACATTCATCTTCCTGCTTTCCGGTCATCTCTGCTGACAGCCACCCGGACTCTCCGTAGTCTCATTGTGATTCCAGTGTTAGTACGAGCTGGATTCTGATTCACTCGAAGGCAACAGAAAATTCAGACACCAAATTCAGTGCTGATTGTCCTTGACATGATGAAAGACAATCAGAATTGAAATGCTACTCAGGAAGCCAGGACAAGGAGGAAGTGATGGGGCAAAAGAAGAGACAGGGGCTTAGTCCCTTAAGTTTTCAACTCACGAGTTACTTTTCAACTCACGAGTTAGATACGTATGTATTTCCAAAACTTCAAAAATAATTTTTAAAAATGTATGACACTTCCCAGTACAGACAGGATGCTGAATGGAAGATGGGACTGACCCAAGGCACAATTTCTTAGCCAGAAGACTGTAAGTTGCCCCGAAATGAAACATTGACCACGGTTCAGTTTCAGTGTGAACTGGCTGAAACCGGCATAGTGAATTCTGTTTTGAATGGGGCTATTTTTCTCTAAAACCTACAAGCAGGAATGGCATGGTTGAGGTGGGGAGCCTGGGCCTGTCTTCTGCTTCGGTCCCCCTGTGAACACTGGGCGGCCAGGCCGGGACGGCTCGCATGCCCTGGGGTTGGCCTCCATTTCTCACTCAAGGTGCCCTGAGATGGTGGCGGTGGTGACCACAGGAATAAACCGACACTAACATATCTCTGGAGTCCGCAAACCATCTTCCCACCCATTCTTCACTTAAGCCTCAAAATAACCTAGTTATATTAGGAAAAAAACAAAAACAAAAACAAAAAACCAGAGAGGATTAGTGAGTTTCCCAAGAGCACACAGCTAGGAAGTGGCCCGTTGTCTTCAATGCCTGTTGACGTCCGGTGCCCTGGACGCCGAGAGAGAGGATGGGCTCTGGGGAGCGGGGATGGGGAGGGGCCCAGTCAACTCAGAGCTCCAGCACTGCTCCAGTTTTCTCTTTTTTACATGAAAAGATAATACATGTACCTGGTGAAAAATACAGAGGGTGCCAAGGTTGGCCTCACTCCACCCTGGTCCCCCCCGTTTTCGTCCCGTCTCCAGAGGTAACTGTTACCAAGTGCCTGTCCATCTTTCTGGAGACAGTCTCTCCACATTCTGCACCGGCGTATGTGCACGTCTGCACGTGTGCAAACACACACACTCAAGTGGAGCATACTTATTTTTGCACAGCATCGTATAACTTGGAGATTGCTTTGCACCTGTGTGTGTAATTTCATCTTGTTGAAACAGCTGCATAGGCTCCAATGTGTGGACGTAGCAGGATTCATTTCCTGCTTGGGTGAGTGGGCGCCACCGAGGTGGATGACGAAAGGGGGGCTCCCTGAGATGCAGACGAGGTCCCCCTCGCTGGGGTCCCCAGGAGGCTGTGTGGCCCCCTTTCTCCATCACAGACGCCCCTGGAGGGCTTGCTGGGTTTCTGTCACCCCTCATCTCTGGAGCTGCAAGTCCCCAATCTTCCTGCCCTCGACGTTCTTGAAAAAATGTTCTTGAAGACCAAGAGGGGCACAGGACTGTCCCCCACAGACTCTGGGGCTCCATCAGGTTTCTTCTTGGGCTCCCTTTGCGGGCCCCATGGGGCTGTCTGGACCCCCAAGTCAGCAGCCCAATTATGCTGTTTGCTGGTTGGAGAATCCCACAGAAACATTTTCAGGATGCCTTGGAAATATGCATTTTTTAATTAAAATATTTGAGTCTGGATTAGATTCAACCCCATAATGTCGCTATTTGCCTAATGACTGGAGAATATTGTCTTATCTGAGGAGAAGCAGGACATTTTTAAGACTGCAGAGCCCGAAATTAACAGCTTGGAATTTTCGCCCATGCTGGCTGTTAATTGACTCCAGCTATTAAAGGGAAAGAGATTTTGGCAAACCCTCAGGTCCTTGTACAAGCAAAGCCATGGACATGTTCAAATCATTTTAAAATAGGCGTCTGGCGAACCGATCGTGTTCGGAAAACAGGCCGGTTGATCAGAAGGTTTGCAAAAGCTTCTGCGGCTCCCGAATAAAGTATCTGAAAATGGTTTCACTTCATGACAAAACCAAACCTCTAAAATTTACGTGCCAATGTCACAGAAATTGGCAACAACCATGTCAAACTTCAGTTTTCTCCCGGGATGTCCGGGGAGGCTTCGTTACCAATCTCAGAGCCCCTCGTCACTCTGCCTGTTCTTGGTGCTGGGGGGTCTCTGGTGCCCACAGGCGGGTGCTCTGGGAGATCATCACTGGTGGAGGCAGAGAGAATCACTGCCTCTGTCGGGGGAGAAGGGTTCGGCTGTGGTGGAGGAGGGGGCACGTGTACACAGGGGGCAACTGGTCCCTGTTACCATTTACCTGATGTTCTGGGTGGGTGGGCACAGTGATGCTGACTTAGAGGACACTTCGGGCTGGGCCATTTAAAAATAGTTCATGAAAACTAAAAACAGAGCTACCATATGACCCAGCAATCCCACTCCTGGCCATATATCCAGACAAAACTCTAATTCAAAAGAGACATGCACCTCTATGTTCACAGCAGCCCTATTCACAATAGCCAAGACATGGAAGCAACCTAAATGTCCATCAACAGAGGAACGGATAAAGAAGATGTGGTACATATATACAATGGAATACTACTCAGCCATAAAAAAGAATGAAATAATGCCATTCGCAGCAACATGGATGCAACGAGAGATTACCATACTAAGTGAAGTAAGTCAGAGAAAGACAAATACCATATAATATCACTTATATGTGGAATCTAAAATACGACACAAATGAACCTATCTATGAAACAGAAACAGAATCACGGACATAGAGAACAGACTTATGGTTGCCAAGGGGGAGGGCGTTAGGGGAGGGATGGATTGGGAGGTTGGGGTTAGCAGATGGAAGCTTTTATATATAGGATGGATAACCGACAAGGTCCTACTATATAGCCCAGAGAACTATATTCAATATCCTTTGATACACCATAATGGAAAAGAATATTTAAAAAAAGGAACGCAAAAAAAAAATAACATCAATCAATCAAAAAAAAACAAGATAAAATATAGTTCATGATTTTCACAGAGTGTTTTTTTCCCCCCCAGAAATGCCTGGTTTTGTGGAAAACACACGTAAGGCGACATCCACAGCTAGGTGTGCACTAGCCCTTGCCCGCTTGGTGCATCCTGTCTATAACGTGGACCGTCCCTTTGTCCCAGCTGGAAACCAGGCCGTTCTGATTTGCTCCTGAGCCCAGGCAGCCGAGGATGTGACCGCTCCCCTGGGGCTGAGGGCCCCCAGGCGTTGCCGCCGGAGCCCCCGGGGTGGCCTTACAGGCGCCCAGAGCTCGGCCTGGGGACCAGGACCCCTCCAGCTGCCAGCAGGGGCGTGGTCTCCAGCTAAGCTAAACAGGGGCACTTACTGAGAGGCTGCTGGGAGCCCCGGAATTGGCAGGAAGCAGGGCTGCTCTTGCAGCCGGGAGGAACCTCAGAGGCGCCTCTGCTTCTCCCCCTGCCTGGGGGCCTCATTCCCAGGAGGGCACCTGCCCCCTCAGCCCCGCTTGGCTCACCTGTCTCCTGGGAGGTCGTCCTGCCCCAACAGTATCACTCAGGGGACAGGCAACGCCCCAGGGGCAGCGAGGGTGCATGGGGCAGGAGAGACACGTCCTAGGGCCCCCTCACCCCCGAGCTTGCCCTGGGGGCCCAGCTCGTCTCAGAGGTGCCCTGCTGAGGGCAATGCCCGGGTCTTCACCTGGTCACGGACTGGGCTCTCTGTGGAGGAGAGGACCCAGACCGCCAGTTCCTTCCGGAAGAAACCCGACCTCGCGGAGACGCAGGGCCCACCAGCCCGTGACGCCCGCCTTCCACAGTCTGGGCTGGGCTCCGCGGGACTCAGAGCCCGGGAACAACGTGCTTCTCCCAGGAAGGTGTAGGCACCGAGGTGATGGCCCCCTCCCCTCCTGCAGGGAATGGAGAGGTCACACGGAGCTCTGGAGACCACAGCTGGGGCACCACTGCTCCCCAGCCGGCTGGGTGCAGTGAGGGCTCCCCCCGAGTCATTGTTCCTTCTTGGGGAGGTCCATCTAACCGTCATCTAGCAAGGTAACGGAGATTTCTTTTCTCTGTGACCACTGGTTGCATGTCTGAAGTTTTTACATTAACTTTTCAGTAATAACAACAGTAACAGTAACAACGGCCAGGCTTTGCCTAGAACAGGCCAGATTGTGCAAGTGAACTCCTGCATTTTCTCTTTACTAACAAAGGAGAGAACCATGCCGGGGAGAATAAATTCTGAGCTCCAGGTGCCTTTCTGTGCAGGTGTGGTCGCCACGCCGGACCCTGCGCTGTGTGCAGGGCCCCTGCCTTCCCGAGGCCAGCTGTCCCCGACGGGAGGAAAGCTTGGGGAAGGCAGATGGCCTCTGGGAAGGCGGGCCGTGCAGTGGTTCTACCTGCTCTGCAGCCCCTGACTGCTTGGTCTGGACCCTGCCTCTGTCCTGTGTCCACCTGGGGCAAATGGCTTCACCCTGGGCATGTTTCCTCGCCTGCAAAACGGGACCCTGACAGACCCACAGGGCATGGTGGACCCTGCAGATGGACGAAAGCAGAACACACAGCGCCACCCGGAAATGGTACCCTTCACACGGCAGCTGCGGTGTCCAAAATACTGGAATGTGGGCCGACCTTAAGTGCATATTTATGGGGGCGGAATGTTGGCAGACAATGTGGGGAAAAGAGAGAAAATGAAATGTTCTCACCTCTGGCTTGTCAGTGTTTGCTTCCGGAGCAAAAGGGCCAAGGTGGAAGCACAGGCCCCCTTCTCCCTCCTTCGACCCAGCCCCCGGGCCCTGTCCTCGCAGCGCATGTCCTCCTTGGTGGCACCTGGAATCACTTGGGCAGCTATTCCTCCGAAAATTGGATGCCTGGGCCCAACCCCCAGAGGTTCTGTCTTCCTGGGCCCGGGTGTGGCCGGGCACTGGGATTTTTAAGCACCACGTGGAGAGCTACGCTCTGAGGCTGGGAGGACCTGAGGCTGAGGGCAAAGCCGAGCCCCTCCTGGTGGACGCTGGCACCCACGGCAACTTGGCCCCGGGGCACACGGGCCCAGCTGGAAGGGGTGGGAAGGGCCTCAGGCTCCCGGAACCTGCTGGGCCCTCGTGGAGAGGGGAGGGGAGGGTCCATCGGAGCGGGCAGTCTCCCCCCAGTCAAGGCTAAGTTTGGCAATGAGCAGTCTCCCCTCCAGGCACCTGTGGAGTCTTTGTGGGGTGCTCCAGGTGGTGGGGGGCTGGTACTGAGGATGGCTGCTGGCCACTCCGGGGAGTGCGGGCCCCAGGCTGCTCGCCTCGGGCCCCTGGCCACCCGGCCGGGCTGCTCCCCGGGCGTGCCTCTCCCCGGGAGATCTAAAACTGAACCCCTCTGACCTCACCTCCGCTGTGCGTCCACACGTGCATTTCCAGGAGGGGCCAGCACAGCACTGGGCTGACGTTTCAGTGTTCGATCCTACAGCCCTAGAATTCATGAGTCACTTCATCAACACTTGCTGAAGAAAATCACAGGCGCAAAAGGAACAAAATGATGCTTTTATTAAAAATCGTACCCATAGCACCTCTCTGTCTTCCTACATTTTTTTTCTTTTTTTTTTCTTTAAAGGAGATCTAGTTTTCTGCACAATTCCAGAAAATTGCCGGGAAGACTCCAGGACTGACCTAAGCCCCTGATAGACCAGCAGGCGAGGCTGACAGGAAATGAGGCGCGCACAGCAGGCCAGCTCAGTTCCTGGATTTCCACCTGCTCCCACCTTTCGGAGCTACAGGGACGCGGAATCAAAGAGCTGCATCTGGATACGTGGATCTGACTGCTCACCGGGGGAAGAGCTACAGTGCGCCAGGAACTCGTAAAAACCGAAAACCACGCTACAAACCATTAGCAACATTACGCAAACACCATGCTTCAGTCCCGTCGCGGCCCAGGGCAGGCACAAGGGGCTTACGGAGCGCGCGCCACCCTCCGCGGTCTCCCCCGAAGCTGCCCCACGTCACGTCTCTTCCGCGACGACATTTACCGAGCGCTCCTTAAAAAAGCATGGCCGGGAAGGGGAGGCCTTGGTTTGGACCGATTTATTCAGAGGGAGGAGGTGCAGTAGAGCAAGGAGATGTGCTCCACGGCCCGCTGACCACAGGGCCTGCCCACAGCCCCGCCCTGCCGCTCACTGGCCTGGAACCCTGTGCCCGGAGTCCCCAGTGGGGACGGGAGCCCCGCGCAAACCCATCCCTGCCGCTCAGACAGAGAGCGCGGCCCTGCGGCTGCTTCGCTGTGGGTCCCCACGCGGAAGGGGCGGCTCGCCTGCCCGTCACGGGGCCTTCGACGGGGGACTCAGCGACAGCTGAGCGCGAGACACCTGACGGGCATCATGGCTCAGAAGGCGGCAGGATGGAACACTCCTCCTTGCCTCGGTGAGAGAAGCGGTGCTCGTCCTTTTTTTCAGAACCGAGATTAAAATCCAGTATCCATTTTCCTATCCTGTGATTTTCTTTTTTCCTCCCTAAAGACGAGAGGTTAGGAATCGACGCTTCTCAACGCCCACACTACCTGGAGGCTGAAACCTAACCAGAGACCCCCCGCTCTCCCTCTGGTCCAGTAGCTCCCACGGCCCACAGCGCCGGTGCCACCGGGCGGAGCGCAGACGCCAACGCCCATCGCCGCCTCGGACCGCCTGTTCCGTCCCAAAGAAGTTCGCTCAAAGCAGAGAGAACACAGGAAGTATAACGAGCCTGGGGAAAAAGGCGTCATGTTGTCACAAAAGCCCAAAAGCCAGAAACACGTCTCAAACCAAGCCATCCCCACGCTAGGACGTCTCAGCACTTTCGCGTATACAAAGCAACGGACGTGCGGCTCAGAGAGCAGAGCGTGGAAGGCAGTGTTCGTCCTCGTTCTCTGTCGATTGCTCGTCTTCCGAGAAACTCGAGGGGCGGCCTTGGGGCTTTCTGTCCACTTCCCCGTCTGGGGCCGAGAGGACAGAGGTGGCTGGCCCCGTGCCCTGGGCGGGTCCTGTCCAGGGAGCGATTCTCATGCAGGAGAGGCTTTGGGCAGAGCATCTAGGATTTTTGGTTTAGAACGTTTCCCCTCTACACAGAAAAGGAAGGAAGGAAGGAAGGAACGGAGGGAGGGAGGGAGGAAGGAAGGAAACAAGGAAAGAGAGAAGGAAGGAGGAGGAGAGAGAGAAAGGAACCTTTCCACACCTCCTACCTCTACTTTTAGAGAAACTGAAAGGGTTTTTTTTACCCAACACAAAACTCTCAAACAGAAGAGGCCTTTTTTCAGCAACACAAAACTCTCCTTGGTCTCCTGGGGAGACTGCACCCAGCAACTCTGAAATCAGAGGGTTAAGACAGCCCTCTGCCCGGAGGAGGCGTGGGAAGAAGGGACCCCACAGACCACGTGACCCACGGGTGGCCACGAGACCGGCTCCCCGTGGCGTGGGTGGCCCAGCCCTTCCCCCCCTTGGGGACCTGCAGGCCCGTCCTGTGCCCTGGGGGGTGTGGACAGGCTCCGGCTGACCGGGCAGCCGGCGGGGTCCTTCTGCAGTGCCCCCCAGGGGGGGTGGGCGGGGCACACCCCGCTGACAGCAGCAGCACTCCCGGTACATCTGGCCCTGGGACCACGGCTTGACCACCTGTACCTCACACACCTTTTGCAAAAAATGATGTGATGGGCTAGAGGCAGAGCTGCGGTTTGGAGTTTCAAAATAGTTCATGCTATTACCATTTAGCTAAAAAACGAAAACAAAACAGTAACAAAGTAAAAAACGGTTTCCAGAAAACCCATGAAGGCTAAGAGCTGGCCTGGGGTCAGGGGAAGGGAGAGCTACACCACAGTCACAGCAGCGGCGGGAACCCGGAGGCCCCAGGCCGCGCGCGCTCCAGGGAAAGCCGCGGGCCACGCGCACGGCGGGGCCTGGCAGGCACGGGGGCGGGGGGAGGGGTTGGGGACCCCGTCTTCTCAGAGCCGTTTTGCTATACTTGGAGACACTGTCGCTCTTCGTCTTTCCCACGTACAAAGCTAAACAATTAATAAAAAGGCACCTGGAGACAGCTGAGACTCATTCATTTCATGTGACATATTTTAAAAAAAGATAAAAAGATTTAAAAAATACTCTGGTTAACAATGCACACCTCTTACACAGCGAGCGATTCTGCAGCCGCTGCCTCGTTCGCTCGGGTTGGCGGGCTGGCCGTGTGCTGTGCGGTCAGGGAAGGAGCGAGCTCGCCGAGGGCCACGGGGGTGGCTCCCAGCAGGGGTGCTTCCTGCTCCTGCGCTGCGAGGTCGAAAGGAAGGAAGGGGGAGCCCCGAATATTTCACCCCTGGAAGGACGCCGAACGGAACCTTGGAATCTGTGGCCCCGCGGCCAGGAACCTTACAGCTGATTCCTCGCCTACAGACTGCCGAGTGAGGACATTTCAGAGATGGACGCCCTTGGGTCCGCAGGCCCTGAGCCTGGGTCACACACATGCTCTTCGCACCCCGGAGACGGAGACGGTGGGATGGAGCCCCGGGCGGGCCGCTGGTTCTCGGGCAGGGGTTAGAGAAGAGAACGGCGCGGCCTGCAAGAGGCATGGCCTCCCTGGACCCCCATCTCCCTCCCCACCAGCCTTCCTAGTCGGCGCAGGATGGAGAAGCCCAGGACCCGAGGGCTCAGGTCTTCCCAGGTCGGGGTGACGAGCCCTTGCACCAGTGAAACACACCTTCTCGTAAAAAGAAAAGGAAAACAAAGAAACCCGCTTCCTGCAGCGATGTTACAAAAAGCCAGTTAAAAAAAACTTTCCTAATTGAAATCTCGCATTCACAAGTGGGTAAAATCAATCATCAGGCGTCAGATCCTCTTAAACCCAAGCTGGAGCCCAGTTCCCGGAGGTGATTGTCTTAACAAGGGTCGCCGCGGGGTCGGCGCCGCTCACACGAAGGACGAGAAGCCGGTGAGCGGAGTCCGGGCGCCGTGGGCGGCGGGCGCGAACACGGCGCTCTGCGTGGTGACCACCGCGCGCTGGGCCGGCCCGGCCTCGGCCCCCGCCACCGCCTCGTACCTGTGCGGGGCCGCACCCGCGCGCCGCTTCCACGAGTTGTAGTAGGTGGGGTCGCTCAGGTAGTGGTTGACGAAGGAGTGCTGGGGGAGCGCGTCCTCGGACTCGGACTCGGTGCCCTGCGGACAGACGGATGGACAGCGAGGCGTCAGCCAGGCGGCCGGGGGGGCGGGGGCGGAGCTCAGGGGAGCCGTGGACACGGGGGGGCGGCCACGGGTGGGGGGAGCTACGCGGGAGGGCGGCCGTGGGCAGCAGGGCTGAGCGGGGAACAGGAAGGGCCAGGAAGGGGACCAGCACTGGCCGCCCAGGGTGGGATGTGCGCAGGTCAACTGTTTCCTCCCGCTTGCCCCGCCCCAGACCTCCTACACTCCACACAAGCGCGCACGGACCCCCTAGACCTCCCCCAGGAGACCCGGGCTGAGCTGCACCAAGCCGGGCAATGCGCTGTCTCACTGCCCATGAGTCTCTGCTCCCCAGCCCATCACTGTGCCTGGGCCGGTGCCAGGAGGGTCTACACTGCACTCGTGCTCCAGGAGAGGTCTACACTCCATCTCCCACCCAGGAGAGGTCTACACTCCATCTCCCACCCAGGAGAGGTCTACACAGCACTCCCACCCGGGAGAGGACTATACAGCACTCCCACCCAGGAGAGGTGTACACTCCATCTCCCACCCAGGAGAGGGTTACACAGCACTCCCACCCAGGAAAGGTCTACACAGCACTCCCACCCAGGAAAGGTCTACACAGCACTCCCACCCGGGAGAGGTCTACACAGCACTCCCACCCAGGAGAGGTCTACACAGCACTCCCACCCAGGAGAGGTCTACACAGCACTCCCACCCAGGAGAGGTCTACACAGCACTCCCACCCAGGAAAGGTCTACACAGCACTCCCACCCAGGAGAGGTGTACACTCCATCTCCCACCCAGGAGAGGGTTACACAGCACTCCCACCCAGGAGAGGTCTACACTCCATCTCCCACCCAGGAGAGGTCTACACAGCACTCCCACCCGGGAGAGGTCTACACAGCACTCCCACCCGGGAGAGGTCTACACAGCACTCCCACCCAGGAGAGGTCTACACAGCCTCAAGGGGATGGTGTGTATCCTCGCAGTGCAGAACACAGAAGAGCACGGGGGTGTGGAAGGCCTAGGGGCCGTAGCCTGCCCAAGACTATGACGCAGGCTCCCACAGACCAATGGGATCCGATCCTGAGCGTGAGAGGGGGCGAGGAGGTTTGTCCTTCATGGGACACACATTCCCAGGGAATGTCACATCCATGCCGATCTCTGAGGGGAGGTTGCCAAGAAAGACACCCTAAATGAACGCGGTGTCGTGGTGTCTAAAGTGCTACCGGCCCCTCCCTCTCCAGGCACTGAGCGACCGGACCCCTCGCCATGCGGCCCCAGAGCAGCTGCTGGAGGAAGTGGGCCGCCCACTGATGGTTCAAGATCAGTCCCTCTGAGGGTCTTTCCCCCCTTTCTTTCTACAAAACAAAGCAGCAGTTTCTAGTAAGAGCATTTAGCCTGCACCGTTTCTATGTTCATTTTCTTGAAGTAAAGCTCCATGCCGTGTGTTGTGCGGTCTTGGGGGCGGGGTTTCAGTGCTGGAGGGTCTGCAGATCCGGATAGTGGAGGCCGGAGTGCTCTCCCAGAGCGGGGGGGCTCCCGGTTCCCCTGTCCCAGACCTGCCAGGTGGTCCCGGGGCCCCTCCCCTGAGTGCTCGGGGCTTCCTGCCCCCTGGTGGGTGGGGATGGCACCCAGGCTGCCCGGGCCCTGCTGTGAGGACCCGCGCCCAAGACGCTCCCCAGACCCTGAAAGCACAGGCGTTCCTCCCCGCGCCCGCTACCCCGGACCTCACAGAGGCCAACTGCCATGTGCCGAAAATGGGCCTGCAGGCACGGTGGCTTCCGGCCTTTCAAGTTCAGGGAGGGGACAGGAATCATGGCCGAGTAAAGCCCCTCCCCTTGCGGGGCACCCTGCCAGGTGAAGGTCCCCGTGGGCCGCGGGCGGGTGACTGGCTGGTCCGTCACACTCCAGCCGCCCACGGGCGCGGCGCCTCCTCGCTGGGCGCCAGGGCCGAGCCGGCAAGGGGCCAGCCACAGCTGCCCTTCCCCCTCTCCCCGGAGGGTGGCGGAGGCCTGGGTGGTATAAAGGACTGAGTGTCCCGCGAATGCTGGCTCAGAATCTCCGGGGAGGTCTTGGAAGAGCACAGCTTCCTCGGCGGCGGCTCCCGCTCTTCTCTCCTGACTCAGTGGGTCCGGGATGGGGCCTGGGAACGTGTATTCCCTGGAGGCTCTGGGAGGATTCTGAGCAGCGGCCAGGCTGGGGTGGGGGCAGGGGAGGAGGGGACAGTCGCCTTCGGCCTTCACCTGGCGGTCTGGGGGTGACGGCCGCCCCCGAAGGCAGCTCGGACCCGAGGGCTCACGCTGTCCCGCACCCGGGGAGCAGCATTTCGTGCTGTGAGAGCGACGGCCTCTTGGCTGTGCAGACACCCCTCGTGTACATACGGTGGAGCGAGACTTCTGGGATTTTTTGGACACAGGCTGAAACCCTTGCTCTAAATGGAATATTTGCATAAAGTAACGACGGTGAGTCACAGAGCTGGGAATCCTCAGGACGTTAAAGGTAAACCGTTCGTGTTGTGCCGTCGTGCACGGCTGAGGCAGAGCTCCTGGAAACGGGGGCTGACAAACGTGCCCCCCCAACGCACCCCAGAGGCGGAGGACAGCTTCTCCATCATTGGACAGCGATGCCGAGAGGCAGCCCAGGCTTCTTTCCTGCGGACACTGCTCACGACAGAGTAGCCTCGTGCCACCTCTGTCGCTGCACCGTGACCCTGGGAGGTGGGAGTTCGGATTCCCGGTTTATGGATGAAAGAGGGCTGTGTAGGCCCCGGGCGGCGCGGGAGCCTCCCCTGAGCCCGGCCACCCAGGCCTCGGCGGCTCCCGGCTCCAAGCCCCTCCTCCACGGCACCTGAACAGGTTCACCACCCCCTAGTCGTCAGTCCCAAGCCCATGATGCTCTGAAAACCAAAAGCTGTGTTTGCAACTCGTTTGGAGGCAGAGCCTGACCTGCGTTGAGCTAAGGTGCCGCGGACCCTGAGCTGAACTGCTGGGAGGCCAGCTGGTGTGGACGTCCTCAGGGGTTGCTGCAGAAACACGAGTGGGTTCCGCGAGAGTGCCCCCTGGCCCTGCTGGGGATGTGACCCGATACAGGACTCAGCCCCAACCTGAGAAACGCCCAGTTCTTGAAAGTGTATCTTTTTCAGATAAGAGATCAGGCGCCTGCCTCTGCAGCTGGTGGTTAAGATTTATCCTTCATCTGTTTTCTAGAGGCCTTGAGGGGCTTACGAGGCCAAGCTCCGTGTGAACTCAGAGAAGGGAGGACAGAGGTCATCGAGGGAAGCCGAGGAATCTGTTATCAGTCCCTGAGTTGGGTCTGTCACTTCTTCAGACACTGATTTTGGTTCTAAATTTCCTGAAGCTCAGGGGAAGGAAGACACCGAAGCCCTCTTTCCTCATGAGAAATTTACGGAACGTTCAGGATTGGACGACAGCAATATGGTTCCTGGTTTCACAGACGGGGTCAGGTTTTATGATGATCTGAAGACTGAACGTTAGGATTCAAGATTTCACCCTTCAGTGTTCGGGGTCCTCCCCACCCACCGTCCCAACCACGTGAGGACGAATGTGAGAAGTCGCGATTGGGTTCCATCTCATTTTGTGTTGGAGAGAATGGAGGCCCACAGAAGCGAGTGACCATCTCAGGGTCATACTGGCTGGGGACAGAGTGGGGGCAGACCCAGCTCTGGCATCGCAGCCCAGGTGGCAGAGACAGAGGCTTCTCAGTAACCCTTCGGGGCTGCCTTGAACTCCAGCTGTATAAAAGATTAGAGACACTTCAATGGGTGGGTCTCACACCAGGTCTCTCCGGTGATGGAGGCCATCATATGCGGCGGTCACTCCTTTTATAAACACGTCCCACACCCAGGGGGTGGCCCGGGGCACTTCTCTCGCCTCTTTCTACCCTTGTCCCCCCTCCTGCAGCTGTTCAGGATGCGGGGAAGCCGGGTTCACAGTCACCAGATGGGACCGAGGGGCAGCCTGGAAGGGGGCTCTGAGTTCTTGCAGGAGCCAGTACTTCTCAGAGTATGTCCAGCACTGCTTCGAGAATGAACACATCACGTGTCCCACACTCATGTGTGTGTTCACGTGATTAACAAAACGTAGTTTCACTGGAGACCTCTTAATAGCTATGTGTCATTATGCACTTTCTCAACCACAGATCTCAGTGTCCTCTAGGCCTGTGACAAATGTGGGCACTAAGAAGAGGGCCTGGCAGGAGACAGTCGGGGTTGGCTGTCCAGCTCACAGTGATGTCCCAGTGTTTGTGTCTGAACTGTGACCCTTTGAAGGAAGTGACCCTTGTCCCACCTTTCCCTGTGACATGGGCTGAAGGGCTTGACCCTCAGAAAGCAGTGATTGGCTAATGGGTGGCATGTGGCTTAAGCTGAGCCAGTCAGAACCTGTCCTGGGATTTTTCCCACTGTATCTGGAAGAGCAGAGTGCTTCATGTGGGGACCAAGCTGGGCGGCTGTCAGCCTTGAGTGGCAGGGCTGCAGGGCCAGCCAAGTGGTCCCAAAAGCCACTGTGAGAGAACAAAACCATCGTGCAGAAAGGAGAGGAGAGACTAAGAGCTGCTCCTTTAGCTTCTTGCTGTTCATTTAGGGAGAGTGAGAGCGTACGCAGGTCTCATGACACACGAGGGTGAGTGCAAGGGCGAGGGCCTCCTGGCTCCTGCTCAGGTCTTGCCTTTGCCTTCACAAGAAAGCACCGAATTAAAATGCCATTCGTCCTTCTGCTGCCTGCCCTGCTTATTGTTTAGATGACATTATTATTTTTTAATGAGGATGTATTTTAGTGATTTAGAATTGTTGACAAAAAGGAAACACTGCAGGGTCTTTTTTTTTTAAGTTTCCTGTGTGATATGAAATAGCGATGTGTGTTGGTTTCCCAGGAAACCGTAGAAGGCCAGCCTGTGATTGGATGTGCTGGCAGACAGACTGTGAGAGTTTCTACAGGTGCATGGACGCCTGGCAAGCAGCTAATAGAGATAATCTCAGCACTTTTGGTACTATATTGGCAAGATGAAAGACTCAAATGTTATTAGGGAATTAATTAAGCATGAGGGGGTTGGTCTAAGTTGGTTGGAGCAGGAGAGATCTTGAAAACTGTTTCTTTGGATTTTGAAAACAATTTTTAAGATGCGATTTGAACAGTAGCCCTGATGTAATTCATAAGCATCTGTGCGATAAAACAGAGACAAAGCCTCTTATTTCTAAACAGAGGGACATAAAGAGCCACAGCACGTGTCATGTGACGCTGATGGCCTAATTCAGAGCAACTCTCATCAGGCAGGTTGTTGTGCACCTGTGAACGGATTCTTACAATTTTCACTTGAGCAATATTTCTGAAAATTGGGAGAAAAGGATGGCATCACTATTTTTTTTTTTAGTGGAATATTGGCTTTGCAAAAGAGCTCTTCCGGCCAAGACCTCATAGGGTTTCTGGCTCTGGAGGAGCGGGTGGGCAGGACGGGAGGTCAGGAGACCCCGCCCCAGTCGGCCAATCATCAATACAAAGATCCTTCCAGAATGGCTGGAGGAGCCAGCAGGTCCTCTCCCTAGTGGAACAATGATCTAACTGGGGAAAATTATCTTATAAACGTTTAGAGTCCCTGGAATTGGTGCCAAGGACATATAGCAAAGGGGGGAAGACTTATTCCAGAAAATCTAAAATCACTAAGAATAGCAAGACTCTGAGCCACTTGACCTATGACCTGCTCCCCCTGCCCCTCAGCCCAGGGTGACAGAAGCTCCACTCTGAGCACATGTGGCCAAGAAGACCCAGCTCCTAGTCCAGCAATTTGGTTTGACCTGGAGCAGGAAGCTGCTGGCATCTCTCATCCAACTGCCCACCCCCAGCTCCACAGGACAGAACTCTATTCCAGGCAGGTATGGCCAAGAGAACTGGGCTTCCTTTCCTCACCCAGTCTTTGCTGGGAGGCTGGATGATATGCACCAGGCACAGCAGGTTGAGAATACTGAGCCCTGATTGCCCCCACCCCAGCTGGCTAATATGGAAGAAGTTCCACACTGCCCAGAAGACCAGGGGCTACCGTCTCCACCCAGCACCCCACTGGTTCAGCAAGTGCGTCACTATGGAGAAGAGGGCTGTTGTCCCCACTCCAGCTTTGGTGCTGTGACACAGAGGTCCTGATAGGGGCAGAGTCAGTCCTTAAGAAGAGAGAGCTCCCCTGCTCTGCCCAAGGGGAATGGCTGTATTTGGACCAGAGCAGGCCTAAGGGCATTGTTGGAAACAATGGCGACCTCAGGGGTGAGAAATTGAGAAGAAGCTGGCAGCTCCATGATAGCAACAAGTGAAGTAATAATAAACTGGCTGGAAGTTTAGCAGCGAGAACCAGGCAAAGAGACAGCTAAGGAGAGCCCTCTTGGGGGTTAGAGAAAAATTCAAAGGTTAACAACATCCTGCCACTGCAAAAGGGCTGGGCTGTAATTGGATCAAACTATGGAGTAATTTATACCCTGGAGCATTGTCAAAAATAATAGAGCTAGCAGGTAGTGGAAGTTAACAGCTGGGTGTGATACCCGTGGTGGTAGACAATCCGGAATCTTAATGGGGAGGCAAGAACAAGAGACAAGGGGATCCTGGCTAAGACCGGTCATCCCTGGTTGTCAGGGAAACTGCACGTGTGCCCAAGGCTGCCCCTCTGAGGGGTGACATTGGAGGGTATACATTGCTGAAGAAACGGACTTCCCTGAACTAGTCCAGGCAAGTCACTAAACAAATAAGCAGATAAGCTAACCACAATGACAACAACCAGCGGGGGTTGAATATCAGTATTCTAAGTTGATACAATATGCTATCAAAAATGAGCTGTTTTCAAAAAACAGGAAAGTGTGATCCATACAGAGGAAAAAAGGCAGGCAGCCTCTGGGGAGCCCCAAATATTGGCAGACAAAGACTTTGAAAGTAGCTATTATAATATGTTCAAAGAACTGAAGGAGACCATGTGTAAAGAATTAAAGTATGCTGACACTACCACACCAAGTAGAGAATGTCAATAAAGAGACAGCAATGATTTAAAAAGAACCTAATGAGAAGTTCTGGAGTTGAAAAATACCATAACTAAAATAAAAAATTCACTAGGGGGACTCAGTGGTAGATTTGAGCTGACAGAGGAAAGACTCAGTGCACTTGAAGATAGAAATGATAGAGATTATGCAATCTGAAAAACAAAGAGAAAAAAGAATGAGAAAGGAAAAAAAAAGAACAGAGCACCCAACAAATGTAAGAACGCACCGAGCGTACCAACATAAGCATAGTGAGAGTACCAGGATGAGAAGAGAAAGAAAGAAGCAGAGAAAATACTGGAAGTAATAATGACTAAAACATCCCAAATTTGGTAAAAAAAAAAGTCTACAGCCCTGACAAGCTCAATAAACCACAAGTAAGATAAATGGAACAAGATTCACACTCAGACACATCATAGTTAAAATTCTGAAAGACAAAGACAAAAAGAAACTCTTGAAGTCAGCAAGAGAAAAATGACTCACCCAGTACAACAGAACTCAAATAATATTAACAGCTGACTTCTAATCAGAAAAAATGGAGGACAGAAGACCAATGGGGTCACACATTCAAAATGTTGAAAGAAAACTGTCAACCAAGAATCTTATATTCAACAAACTATTTTCAAAATGAAGGTGAAATAAAGACATTCTGAGATAAACAAAAACAGAAAAATTCATTGCTAGCTGACCTGCCTCACAGGAAATACTAAAGGAAGATTGTCAGGTTGAAAGCAAGTGACACCAGAGAGTAATTCAAATCCACATGAAAAAACAAAAAGTACCAACAAAGGTAATTACATAGGGAATTATAAAAAATAGTATAATTACCTATTTGTTCTCCTTTCTTCTCTTATCTAATTTAAATAGCAATTTCATAAAATAATATGTATATAATTGTATCGTTGGGCCTATAATATATAGAAATGTAATATACTTAACAATAGCTGTGCGAAGAGGCAGAAAGAAATGAAGAGAACCAGAAATAGTAAATAAAAAGGTTAAAATGATAAACTCTAAATAGATACTTGCTCGCCTTTCTTCTCTCAACTTCTTTAAAAGACAAAATTCTATCAAATGATACCTATAAAAATGCATTCTTGGGTTTGCCACATATATGGACGTAATATGTATAATAATAGCACAAAGAGGGGAGGAGGGAATAGATCTATACAGAAATATAGAGATTTAGTATAAATCTGAAGCAAATACTGATACTAGGGCAATCACTATAAAAAAATAACTGAAATAATATATAGTAAAAGCAAAACAAGGGAGTTAAAATGGTACACTAGAAAATATCCACTCAAGAGAGAAGATGACAGCGAAGGAAAAACAGAGAAATAGAGATATGAGACTTATAGAAGGCAAACACCAAAATGGCAGATGTAAATTCTGCCTTAGCAGCAATTACATTAAATGTGAATGGATTAAACAACCTGGTGAACAGGTAGAGATTGGCAGAATGAATAAAATAACATGATCCAACTATATGCTGCATGCAAGAGACACATTTTAGATCCAAAGATTCAAATAGGTTGAAAGTGAAAGGATGGAAATGATACACTATGCGAACGGGAACCAAAAGAGAATTGGAGTTGGCTGTACTAATATCAGACCAAATAGACAAAATTGTTACTAGAGACAAAGAGGGACACTCTGTACTAATAAAAAGGGTCTATCCATCACGAAGGTACAACAGTTATAAACATATATGCACCTAAAAACAGAGCCTGCAAATACATGAAATTAAAACTGACAGAAATGAAGCGAGAAATAGACAACGTTAACAATAATAGTTGGAGACTTCAATACAGCAGATGGCAGAAGATCAAGAGTGTGGAAGACTTGAACAGCACCATAAATCAACCAGACATAATAGACACACACGGAACTCACCACACAGCAACAGCAGAGCAACACACCCTTTTCAAGTGAATTCTTGCAGCACAGACCAGATGCTATGCCATAAAACAAGACTCAATAAATTTGAAAGGATTGAAAATATATGAAGTATGTTCTTTGACCACAATGGAATAAAATTAAAAATCAGTAACAGAAGAAGATTTGAGAAGCTCATAAACCTGAGGAAACTAAGACACACACACCTAAATAACCAATATGGCGAATGGGTGACTTGTGCGGTATGTGAATTACAACTCAATCTGGTTGTTTAAAAGATGTGGTTCAAAGGAAATGTTCCCATTGGAGCTGGCACTTCCAAGATCCCTGTGTTGGGATCCCATGCATCTGCCTACAACTCTCCCAAATTGTAAGGGTCAACGTCGGGACCCAGCAAGATTATAAGAGCACAGAATTCTGGAAGAAAGATGGGCCTCATCCTATCTACCTGAGAACGCAGGAGCAGACAGAGGGCCCAGACATGCGAGTTCTTAGCCTGGACTCCACGGGGCCTTCGCTGGAGGCGACTACCACAGGCTTCAGGGGGGCCTGGAGCCCCAGATTCAAGGTGAAACTCCTGGGTGGAGAGAGCACCCACACCTTTGATCAACTTTCTTGAACCAAAAAGCATTAGGACCCAAAAAGCATCTGTGGGAATCACAGAAGGAACCCCTTCCTCCAGGCACAGGGCTGGCCAAGGCCCCTCCTTCACTCAGCCACACGTCCCGGGGCTACGACAGCTCAGCTCTGCACAGCAGGTCTGGCGGGAGGGATGGAACTGCGAGCCCGAGGCCCATCAGGGTGTGTCTGTCAAGCCTCGGCTCTCTCATCTATTACGGGAGGGTCCGAACAACCTCCTTGCAGGATGTACCGTGGATTCCACGTCCCTCTCCCCTCCTCCCCCCGCCCTCCTCCCTTCCTCCCTCCCTGCCTTCTTCCTCCACATGTGTACACGTGTATGTACTTAGGAATGCGTGTACGTGTGCACGTAGACATGTGTGTATATGCCTAGCTCAGTGCCTGCATGCATTTAATAATCCTCCATGCAAATCAGCTGAATCTGAATCTCAAAACACCCGCCTGTGTGAGAGGAGAAACAGACTGAATGCCTCCTGTCAACCCATTCTGAGAATGCTTTCATGAACAAAGAGTCCAGAACTGATGAATCCAGTCCTGGCAGCGCTGGGAATGGCCACAGGCGCCTGGGAGTTGGGCTGCAGGAGATGGTGAGTGCGGGGGCCAGTAAGCTCTGGACACATTTGGCAGGGGGAGGGGTGCGTCCAGCCTCAGCACCTGCATGTGGGACGGCCTTGGCCTCAGGCTTGTTGTGTGAACAAGGACGAGAACTGCTCTACCTCACACGGCTGGTGTGAGCGTTGAACGAGCGTGCCCGGCCCAGAGCAGGCGCTCAATCAGCGCTCAGCACATGTGGAACCGTGAAGAGCGCAGCCCGCAGAGCTAATGCCCGGTCGCTGTGGACACCACCCATGAGGCCTGACGCTCTAAGAGCAGCAAGCCCAGGAATCAAGGACAGATCAAGGCAGGTGCTGCTGACTGTCTCTAACTGCTGACCCAGAACGCACTGGACGGTGGGCCTGCCCCTTCCCAATGTGCTGCTTTTGGTACAAGCTGCGGCTTCCTTATCAGGAGGGGGCAGGTCAGTGTCTGCAGCTTTTCACTTGAAAATCTAAAGCCCCTCAACTTTAGACAAATGTTCCTTCTGAACATCTGCAGTGCTGCCTGCTGTTTTCCCCGTGCCCACGGCTACGGTACAGATGGGGGGCCCGGCGTCCTTGTCAACAGAGCACGTGAGGCCGAGCGAGCTGGTACCACCCTGCCATCCCCCCGCTGTCCCGGTCCCACTGTGAGCTCATACGCAAGCCACAATTTAAAAGAAGCCATTTTATTGAGCCTCAGGGCTCAGTAAGGCCTGAATTCAGATCAGAATGAAGGTGAGACTTATTTTAGATTAAACATTGATTTAGAGTGTGAATGCCAAGGGGTGCGGCGGGCCTGCGTGTCCATCAAAGAGCTTGGTGAATTTCATGCCTGTCAAGGCTCAGCACCTCTGAAACCGAACAGTCTAGGACTGACCGGGGCCCAGCTCTCTACCGGCTGCTTCGACCGGTTTTGTTTGTGAACGTGCGAGACTGACTAGGGCGCTTGTGGGGGAAGCGGAGCCCCTCCCGGAGACGCGGCCACGGCTGCCTCCAGGGAATGCCCCCCGCCCACCCCCGATGGAGGCCTCACCCAGGACTCGCTCAGCTCCACGAGAGTGCCCAGGCGCGAAGGAGGCCTGAGACGTGCAGGGCAGAGTCCGGGGGGTCTCGGCGGGAGGCTGACAGCCCCTCGGGGCAGGGTCTCCCTGGTCCCAGGGCTCCCGTCCTGCTCACCTGACCCTGTCAACTGACCCAGCGACGCTGTGACCAAAGTTCCCTCTTAAGCACAAGGACGCAAGAAGGGAGGCTGGCGGGAGGGGAAGCCGATGCCCGGGGCGGGGGTCCCAGGTTGTACCAGTCGGGCAGGCTCGGGGCCCCCCTTACCCAGCCGGGGTCTAGAGGCCACCAAGTTCCACGGTGACCTCTAGAAAACTCCGGGTCTCTTTCTGAAAACAAATGGAACGAGGATGGTTTGCAGATCCGACGTCCACTTTGGGCGAGTGACTGACCTAGGAGCCAGCCTCGAGCCAGGGACCTGGGGGCCAGAGACGAGCGAGGACCTTCCTCGTCCGGGAAGGGGAGCCGCTTGTCCCCGGCTCTGCCTGCCCCGTGCGGTCGCGGGGCCCCTGGGGTGGGCGGGGGCCCCGCGTAACAGGCACCCACCTCAGACTCCGTGGCGTCCCCCGACTTCTCCTGGAGGGTCCCGCCCTCGGTCAGCGCGGCACCGTTGTACTTGTTGCGGATGTCTTCATCTGAGTAGTGTAGCCCGCCGGGGCTCGGCCGAGGCGGGGACCTGGGCGGGACGGGGACACCAGTTACCCCCCACTGAGGCCTCCCGACCCCCCCTCTGGCCTGCTTCGAGGCTGAGTGGGAGAGATCCGCCGCCTCCGGCACCATTTCGGCCCCAGTGCAAACAATCTGCAGTCCCCCTGCAGCTTCGCGTGACGCCTGCCCCATCTGGGGCCGGGAGCTCTCCCGAGACCACGTCCCTGCACCTGAGACCTGCCCTCTTCTTCTGTCTCTGGAAATGTCTTTCAAACATCCCTAACTCCCCACCTCCCTGCCCCCCACCCCCCGCTCGGCGCTGCCCCACTGGGGGGCCCGTGGGCGTGGGCCCGGCCGAGCGGGTCCTCAGGTGGAGGCGGCACCGGGCGCTGGAGCTGTTGCAGCCCTACCTGGTCCCGTTCTTCTTCAAGAAGGTGTTCTTGACGTTGAGGTGGCGGGTGCTGAGCTCCAAGGTGGCAAATCCCCCGTTGTCCAGGGTCACGGACTCCTCCACGTTGGAGATGCTCTTACCTAAAGCCGGGCGGGGAAACGAGCACAGATGCTTCAGGAAGTTGCTCCCCGACGGCCTGCTGGACGGAGCCCAGGGCCGGGCCGGCCTGCGTCAGCCAGCCAGGCAGGCAGAGTCAGGCTGGGGAGGAAGGCTGCACGTCAACCCTGTGCAGCAAATTGGCAACGTTAGGATTTTGGTGTTCATTTTGCTTGACACTAAAATACGAGTATTTTGATCAGTACTTTATTAAAGAGTACTCAGAATACGTGAACTTTTTAAACCATTGAGGAAATTAAATATTCAACAGGTTTCAGAATAAAAGCCTCACAGTCATGGAACGAAACAGTAAGTGGAGACTAACTGCATAAGAGTGACAGCTACAGGGTGCAGCGCTTCTTTCTGCGGTGATGAAAAAGCTCCAAAACTGACTGTGGTGATGGTCACACATGTCTGTGAACGTAACTGAAAACCACTTAAAATAAGTCTGTAAATACATATCAAAACATATTCTAAAATACATTAGCCGGCCACAGTTACAAGTAACCCGAGGACATGAAGAGGTCCTGGTGGCTCCGCCCTCGTTCGGCACGAGAGCTGGTGTCCTCACAGCTGCCCCTCTGCTCGGGCTGGTCTCCCTCCCTTTTCCCTCCCCCACTTTGGGAGCCCCTCCCCCAGCCACCTTCCTGACTTATCACTCACCCCTCCTTCAGATCACAGCTCGAGGGTCGTGAGACCAGAGAGAACTTTCGGACCCTGAAGTCTTCGCCCTGTGTTTTTTCTCTCCGTGGTGCTGTCACCACGTCTGCCTTTTTCCTGTGCTGGCTTGTTCCCCGTGGTCGTCTGTCTGTCTTCCCTACCAGACCATAAGCTCTTGGAGCACAGACCCCGTTACGCTCACACAATTACGCTCGTAGTTACATCCCAGCCCCCGGGACACTGCCCGAGCACACACCAGGGGCTCCGTGTGTGTTTGTAAAATTCATCAGCCTTTCTAGACCGCGAGGGTCCTCTCTGCTGGGGATCCCACAGCCCTCAGCTCACCTTAATGCTCTACTCGTGTGCAACGGGAAAAAGCCAGCAGAACACAGAGAGTGGTGAATGAAAGATGAAGTTGCTTGCGAGGAGGGATTTGGGTTGATGGGAGGAGGACAGGTGGAAACTGTTGTCAGAAGGGGAATCTGACGGCGTACACGGGAGCACGAGTGGGAGGGTGAGAATGAGACTGCAGCAGCAAAGGTTTAGGTTGTGTGTGTCTCCTGGGCAGGCAGGGAGACATTCTGGTAGACAAGTGTTTCTTTTCTCTTTTTTTTTCCCCTGGGCTTCAACGATGACGTTAAATTAATGCTCCAGGGTGAGGCTGAGTATCAGAAACTGCAGGTCAGATCGGACTTTTCAGGTCTGTTTCCCAGATGGAGAAGGAGAGCGAAAGCGGGGAGATTTTCTCTGCGCCAGACATCGGATTCTGTAATAGCATTAACTCAGTAAAATGACATGCCATTCATACACTGTAAATCCCGTAGGAATAAAATCTGATTTACGAACACTTGTTAGAAGTGAATTTATACAGAAAAAAATAAATCCTTTCTTGGAGGGATGAATGGCTTAATGTTACAAAAGCAAATGGCAGGCACTTTAGGCGCCTGGTTTTATGAACCCTTTTGGTGCCGTGACAATGGTGCTGGGGGCTGGGGTTGGGGGATCTGCTGGCCCCCGCTTCACAGAGGTATCAGAGTGTTTCCAGCACCCCGTAAGGTTCCCTCACGGACCTTCGCTGCTTATACTTCTCCACTGAGAACACCCACCATCCTGCCTTCTAGAAACATCCATTCACTAGGTTGTTCCTGACCTTCCTGTAAACGGAGTCACACTGTATGTGCCCTTTTGTGGTCGGCTTTGCCCAAGTTTGTCCATTTCTCTAATGATGGTGATTCCTTTAGCAACGGACGCTTACTAAGCACCTACTACACGCCAGGCCAGGCTGTGCTGGGAACACCGGGGACCTGGCCCACAGAGGGCTCAGAGCTGCGACGCGGGACCTAAGGCAGGTGCTCACCCTGTTAGTGAGAAGGGCTGGGCCACAGACACGATTCTGCACCATCCCCGAGCCACGCCGGAATGCCGGAGACATGCCCCATTCACTGTTCTCATGACACTGACGAGTGCGATTTTTCATCTGTTTAACGCTTTCCGCTTTTTAATCATCACTTAACAAAATACTCCTGCATTTGAGCAACAGTGCAGATGAGGAAACAGACTCACAGAGGCCAAATGACCCAAAGGACACACGGCCCACTTGAGGGCAGAGCTGGGACAGAATCTGGTGGCCGAGGTCCAGAGCTCCTGTTTCCCCGCACCCGCTGCCTCCGAAGGGATGTCTGTTGTGCGTGTTTTATCGAATGAAATGGAACGTGGATGTGGGCACCCCGGATCCAGGAGCGAAACCCCAGACGTCTCAGCTCCAGAGTTCCCCCGTGGGGAGACAGGGAAAGGCAGGCGCCGTCCCACCTGGGCCGCAGCTCCCGTACTTCTTGTTCTGGCCGTGCAGGACCAGGGCGAACACCACCAGGAGGACGACGAGCAGGCTGGACAGCGCCACCACCAGGAGGAACCACCACTGCTCGTAGAACGGGGTCTCCACCTGAGCTGAAGGGCGACACGGCACACGGACGCGGTCACGTGGGGCAGAAGCTCAGTCCCTGCCGTGAACGGGGGAGGGGAGGGCTCGAGGGGCAGCCCCGGGCACGGGGAGGGTGAAACCCCTGCCTGGTCTGGGCTGTCGTGGGCAGACCGACCCAGAGGCCAGGCTCTGGTTCCACCGGCTCTTTTGGGCCCAGGGTCCTGTCCCCCCCCCCCCCCCCCCACTGCTCCCACCCCAGAGACTTCGCTGTCCTGGACCCTGGCCATCGTGCTTATATTCTCTCAATTTCATCTGCTTACAAATGCTGTCTGGGTTAAAGGGGGGGAGGAACAAAACCGCCTGGATTTGCTCCTCTCTCCCAGGGCCGGGGCTTCCCTCCCAGACAGCCCCCAAGTCCCCTGGCCACCTCCATCCCCGCTGCCACCCCCCGGGCCACCACCGCCGCCCAGGCCACCGGAACCACTGCTCAAATGTGTCGCCTCTTCCCGTTGTGCTCAAACCCTTGACGTCACAGAGAGCGTTCTCAGGTGGGAAGTCGGCCCCTCCTAAAAGCCCTCAGTGCTGCCCCTACTGGCCTCGGGGTGTGGTCAGTCTAAACCTGGGAACCCCATGACACGAGCCCTGCCTGTGCCGAGCGCTGGACCCTTCCACACCTGCCCAGAAACCTCTGCTCGCACCCTCCGGCTGGGTGGGCCAGCCTGACTACCTGTCGGCCTCCTCCGCTGCATCAGGGCCCCCAGCCCCGGAGGCTGGGCCGTGTTTTATTTATTTCGATCCTCCAGCAAAACTGAGCCGAACAACGGGCCCCCCTTAGATACGTTTTCCCAGAACGAACAGAAAAGGTTTCACTTGAAAGTTGCTTTGAAGAAGGATTGTCTTCCTCATGTTTTATTCTGTTTACTAAGAGGAGAAAAATGGGAATTGCTTCTCGGTAGGTGTCGGATGGCCCTGGGGTCCCACTCGTGCCTTCCACGAGCTTCCCTGTTTCGGGGCATCGGACGTGAGGGGCGGAACAGGAAGCCCATTACAGGTGGAGCCCAGGGTCTGGCTCCCAGGAGCAGAAACCCGCAGAGAAGACCTCTCCCTTATGCTAAATACCTCACTGGTTGGATGCGAAGCGTGTGCACCCTGGGAACGAGGGGGACGTCTGCCCTGGATCGTGTAACAGCACAGGGAGGCTTGACAGATGACAGCACTTTAAATCCAAAATACATGAGCTGGATTTCAGGCTGTACGTTAAGTCTTCCATCTAATAAGGCCAACACATCCAAGCCGACCGCTGGGCAGTGGCGCAGAGCGGGCCTGGGCAGAAAGGCCTGGGCAGAAAGGCCTGGGCAGAAAGGCCTGGGCTGGGCTACAGGACTCCGGCCCCGGGTAGGGCTCCCCGCCCCCCGTCTGCACAGCGGAGCCTGAGGGGTGCCGGCAGGTGACGGCCTGCTGGCTTCTCGAAACCATGAGAGGAGCGGACTGCCCACCAGCTGGCAGCCAAGGCCAGCGCGGGGATGCGACGGATTTCAGAGGAACGGTCCAGCCACGGTGCCCCATGACCTCAAGGGCCGGGAGCCGTGTGCTTACGTAGGAACTAGCCTTTGCCACCGGCTACGCGTGTGTGGAATTAAAAGCTCTGTGCATTTGGAATTGCTTTTAATGATTTCTTGTTCACGAACGAAGGGAGGCATATCTTGAATTGCTGAACTGGGGCGATGGGTGATGGGGGTTCCTTATTCTATTCTCTCTACTTTGGGGTATGTTTACAATTTTCTCAATAAAGATGAAGGAAGCGAGGAAAATCTGACTTTTCTACGCACTGTTCGTTAAACAAGCGAGTGGTGCCCGGGTCCTTCCTGCAGCCCCTCTCACCGAGCGCCCCTGGGATTCATGTTGCTCCTAGACCAGGGGCCTGAGCGCCCAAGACGCTACCCTTCCTCCAGACTCATGACAAGGAAAGGATGAAGGATGCCTTCAATTTAAACAAGTGCAGTCAGCAGCTTGAACAAACGTGACTGCAGGGAAGGGAAACATATTTGTCTTGATTGGAAGGAAGGCTCTCCTGGCTTCTGGTCTGGACTCGGCCTGCTCCCTTCTCCAGGGCACCTCCAGCGGTCAGCCCTCACTCAAGCCCTCTAGAGCCCGGCTCGCAATCTTGGCTGCACGTAAGGACCGCTGCGGAGCTAGACGATCATCAAGCCCAGACCCGCGCCCCCGGCGATGCAATTGCTGTCCAGGGTGGGGCCCTGCTGTTTTCTAAGCATTCCCGAGGGGTGACCCTAAGGTGCAGGCGGGGTGGAGACCCGCTTCTCACCCGCACCTGGGACCAGCCTCACCTGCCCTCCCCTCCCCACCGGCTGGTCCTCACCAGGTTCCTCACCGGCTACTTCCTCTGCCTCATCCCAGGCTCTCCCTTCCCTGCAGCTGTCCCCCTGCACCCTTCCAGACCCAGACCCGGGCTCCCTCCTCCGAGAAGCCCTTCCTGATTTTCGGGCGGTCACTTTGTCCCCCAGCTGTTACACCGCTTGCCACGTCACTGGTGAGGACAGAGTCTGTCGCCACTGACACTCGAGCTCTGGGAAAGGCAGCCTGGCCTCCCCCGTGTCTACGGCTCCACCCAGAGCAGGGCGGGGGGGGCACCTCCAACGTCAGGCGCAGGGCTCAGCGGGGCCCCCGTCGGACACGACCGCGTGTCAAGGGCTACCACACTCCCCGGTGGCAGCTGGGGGCGATCTCTGCTTTTCAAAACCGGCCCGTGGCTCCTCGGTGAGGACGCGTCCCCTGATGGAGGGTCTTGGGCTCCACTTTGCCGGCGAAGCCTCCTCCCCGGGGGGACCCCGCCCGGCCGGAGCTGCTGGCTCCAGCGCTCAGGGAGAGACGAGAACTCAGAACGGCTGGAGCACAGCATGGTCGGGAGCGCGGAGCGCGCGGGAGACGCGCGCCGGTTCTCCTTCCGCCCCCGTGGCTCCAGGTCACCCTCCCTGCCCCCGAAGGAGGGGCATCGCCCCGGGATTCCCGGGCAGGGCTCCTACCTGACACGGCAGCAGGGGGGCTGCTGGGCTCCCCGTAGCCCACCTGGTTCACGGCCACCACCCGGAACTCGTAGGTCACTCCTTGCCTGAGCTTGTCCAGGCTGGCGGTGTAGGACGTGGCGCCCCGTGGAATGTCCTTCACAAACATGTCCCACAGGCCTTCATCTGCAGGGCAGCGAGAGCAGAGGTCAGGGCGCCCGCGCGTGGATGCCCACCCCGCCCTCAGCTCCCGGCTCCCTCCGCGGGGGGCGGATGTGAGCAGCGGAGGCTGGGTGAGCTGCTGGGGGCCGGGGCACGGGCGGGAGAGGGGCCTCCCCCTGGTGACCAGACTCTACTAAGGCTGCAAGCTGGGCGGAGGCATTTCCCCCAGTGCTCTCCGGGCCTCTGGTTTCTCACTGCATCTCGCCTCTGGTGCAGGGTTCCGGCTCCCTACAGACCTCCGGCCACGTGTCCCTAACCCCCCCTTCCGGGCTCTCCGAGGACACCCGCTGGCCCAGTGGCGCCTGCGCCACCGAGTTCTCAGTCCCACCGCTTTCTAACCGCAAACGACAATCCAGCCGGCGGGTCAAAGAGAAAACTTTGAACAACGCCTCTTTTGCCAGCCGGCTGCCAGCCTTGCGGTGATGCCGTCACACTGTCCCCGCCGCCTGGGGCGGTCGCTGCAGTGTGCTCGGCGCAATTTTCCATAATCGATAACGGGTCGTGTGCTCTCGTGGGGTGAAGGCGCCGAGTGGCAGCTGGCATGGAGGTGCACGTGCTCTGGGACAGCCCTGCCGGGGCCTAGTTCCCTCACCTGGGGACCCGGCCTTAACCTGCCAAACCGAACTCCCCAAGTGCCAACCTCGAGTCTGAGCATCCTTTGGAAGGGCTGCAGCATCAAACCTGCCCTAAGACCAGCAGGTATTTAATCTATGCCCAGGTGCTACCGAATACAAGTATAAATTTTAAAACATATACTGAATTTTGAACAGACACCGATACACCTATGTTCATAGAGCATTATTCACAGTAGCCAGAAGGTGGAGGCAACCCAAATGTCCATCAACAGAGGAATGGATAGAGAAAAGGTGGTCCATCCATACAATGAAATATGATTCAGCCTTAAAAAGGAAGGAAACTCTGACACCTGCTACAACATGGGTGAACCCAAGGACAGGATGTTCAGTGAAGTAAGTAAGAAACAAAAAAGATAAATACTGTATGATTCCACTTATAGGAGGTCCCTAGAGCAAATTCATAGAGACAGAAAGTAGCAGGGTGGGCGCCAGGGGCCGAGGGAGGGGGAGGGGGAGTTAGGGTTTGATGGGGACAGAGTCTCAGTTTGGGAAGATGGACAAGTTCTGGAGGTGGATGGTGGTGATGGTTGTGCAACAACGTGGATATACTTAATGCTACTGAACCGTACACCTAAAAATGGTTAAAATGGTAAATTTTATGTTATGTATTTTACCACCATAAAAATACATATTGAATTTCTTTAAGCCCTGACGTGTAGGAAAACATTAATAAAATTGAAATTAAAGCCAGAAAATCAGGTGCAGAGATAAAGGAAGAAGCTAGACAGCCTTGGTGTGAAGCCTGCCTCACCGCACATTAGCTGTGTGACCTTAGGGAGAGTACTTAGCCTCTCTGTGCCTCATCTGTAAAACGGTGACAACAAAGGGCATCTACATCACAGGTGTGTTGCAAGGGTTAAACAAGTTAATACTGATAAAGTGCTTAGTAAGCAGTACACTCTGTGAGTGTTTGCAAAATAAAATATAAATCCAAGTTCTAAGGAGGTTGCTCAGTAAAAAGTGGGCTCAGGGCCCAAAATGTTCATTTGAAATAGTGATCCTTCATGAATTAGAAATTCTTTTATAGGCACAGGTTTGTGATCTTTTAAAAACAGCAGGAGATCTGGAGAGGAATCTCCATGCACATTTGAATATGCATGCATACATGCTGACAGCTTAACGGGGGAGGGGGTTATCTGGAAACCAACCTTATCACACACCTTGGAACACCAGATATGTTTGAGAGGATCAGCCCCACAGTAAACAGAAAGAGACCGCTAGTGTGTAAGTTGTATTTGCATAGGGTTTAGAGTTTGCACCAATTAAGCCCTTGTAGTCACAGGTTAATGAAGGAATGGATGTGAATGAGACTTTAAAGGCATAAATCTCTGTACAGGCAAAAAGGGAGTACGATGATTACTTTTTTCTAAATATTCACATTTATAGTAGTTTCTCACCAAGTTACCCATTACCACTAATAATGTCCAAATGGCAAGTCATAGCTTAAGCCTTTCTTTTCCTTCTAAAAATATTAAGGTTTACACTCATGATTGTCATATGTGATTTATTTCTGCTTTGGCAAGAATGATCGGGGAATAATAGGCACGGAGGGTGCGCTTTCTCTGCACGTGCCACTCCCTCTGCCTGGAGACCCCGGTGCGGTGGCGGGCATCCTCCCCCTCCACCCCCTCTCACTCATCCACGCATTCGATCCACAAATACTTAAGTGCTCCCTCTTCGGTCAGGCCCTGTTCCAGCCAACAGGGGATCAGATGAGATTTCTGTTCTCAGTGAGCTATTTATCAGTCTATGGGGGAGGGGGGGATGGAGGAAAATCAACAAGGTCATTGCACCCTTTCAGATTCATCTTTTTGAGGCCAGCCTTGACCCACTCCTACACTCCAGGAAGAGATGGCAGCTTCTGCCAATGGGCCTCCAGAACACTTCTTTCTTTGCATTTACCTGTCTGTTTGCACCACTGGGCTCTTGAATTTTTCAAGAGTTCAATAAATATCAGTTGACATGATTCATCTCCCCTTCCTTACTCCTTTCCTTCCCTTCCCTTCCCTTCCCTTTCCTCCTTCCATCCATCCTTCCATCTACCCATCCATCCATCATCCATCCCTCCATCTGTCCTTCCATCCATTCATCTTTGTGCCCCCATAGCCTTTCACAGGGCCTGGCACAGGCAAGCTTTCAGTAAATAATAACCACCACCATTTGATTTAGCACTTACTATGAGCAAGTCACTGTGCTAAGGGCTTTAAACATTGAATAAATTGTGCAATGTTTTCCCTCTAAAACAACAGATAATTTTATGCTGTGAAAGAGACTGAAGAAAAAATACAGACTCTTGTAAACTGGATACTGCTTGAAACCATTGAAATTAAGGGACTTAAGAGTGTGAAAGGCATTCCCAGACCATCTGCAGCAGCCCTGAACACTGCTGCAGTGGGTTCTCTGGATGTCTTTTACACTAATGTTTCTGTAATGCTTTCCTGCTACTGAAGAAAAAGAATTACTTCCCCTTCCTCTACTGTCACCTAAAGTCCACATTTTACTTTAAGCGCTCTGTCATAGCTCCAGGAACTATTTGCATTTTTCATAAAAACATTTTAAAATATTGATACAGAATCTCAACACACGATTTACTTTACATCGAAAAACGCTGGGAGGGGAGGAGTCATACCACGAGAATTTCCTTCTGAAGGAAGTTCGCACTTTTATTCTGCTTAATTCCGCCTTTCCAAAATTAGCACACTCAGCATTTCAGGCTCCGCTTGTGATTCCCTGGGCTATTTATCCACACTAATGTTCACACTGCGATCACGGCGGGCAGAAAAGCCTGGCGGCTGCCGAAGCCTCCACTCTGTCTCTCCACTGTGGACTGTTCTCCTCGCTGGTATTATGTTGTTAAATGTCTCAATAAATCAATGATGGAGAAAAGCATGTCTACAAATTAGGGGGGAAAATAACATTACAGAACTATTAAGCATAATGAGATTTGTGCAACTGATTTTCCACGCACCAGGATAATCCCCGGGCCTGGATTTACATTCTCAATCAATACTTGAGGGGAGTGCGGGCCCGTGTGCTTTTCTGGGGATGCATTGAACCGGCTGCCAGACTCCAGGCGAGGTCACCCCACCGGGTGCTCGGCAGACCGCAGCCTGCCTCCCCTCCCCACTGGGGGCGCTCCTACTCCTGCGTCGCCCTCGCGTGGGGACCTCGTGATTGGCCCGAGGGGAGCAGTCGCTCGTCTTTCCCAAAGCCACATCCCTGGGTGGCCGATGCCACAGGCCTGAGGACCAGCCCTGCGGGCGGTGCCGGGACTTCCACCCTCCTGGGAGTCCCGTCGACCTTCAGGCCCGGGCCTCTTGATGTCTGTGGCGGGGTGTCCGTGGCATCTTGCTGGGCTTGGCTCCCCTTCTTGGACGCCCAGCGCCTTCCTGGCCTCTCCTTACTGTGACACTGCTGGGAAGACGCCACCTCGAGGTATGAAGGTGGGGGAACCGTGGAGAAATAAACGTGGCAGAATGCTGCGCGATAGGCCGCACTCCGGTCCCACGGCTCCATCCCTGCCGGGCTCGGAAGGAAAGCTGCGTGAAGGTCCACACACGCACGTGCGCCCCACTGGCTGGGTTTCCTTTAAAGATAGGAGCTCTCGGTCCTGGCTGCCCTATGGCAGTATTTGTTCACTAAAAAAGGAGAACGGCTAATACTGAATATCCTCGAGGAGAGCAAGCGCCTCCAGTCCACACGGGTCGCTGCCCCGACCGCACTTGTTTCTGGCGCTTGGCGCAAGGCAGCTTCTCTCCCGCGGGGCCAGCACCTCGCCGCCCAGGCACACCTGCTCCCGGCCGTGCCCTCGTAACCGGGGAGCAGGGACACCGCCCTCCCGAATCCCAGGGTCCGCGCTCCACTTACCCTGCCGACGCCCAGAAGCGTGTGTCTGTGGCAGGTTTCAAGGCAGATGCCAAGAAAGATGTTTGACCTCGTGGACAGTCCAGCAGGGTCTCCACGCTGAGTGAAACTGTCATTCACGGCCCAAGGGTTCTGGTTCCACTAACTCACATAACCAGCGCCATGACGTCGGCTTGCAGCTCTGAGCCTGGCAGCTGCTTATGTCTTAAACGCTGCCACTTCTCTTGGTGTAACTGGGCTGGGTCGGAAATTGAACTGAAACAGGTGGGGTTTACACCCGAGGCTAAATACACCTGATGATAAAATAACTGTATGTTATCCGATCCTTGTTGAAGGCAGGACGCACAATGAGATGAACGTCGAAATGCAAAGGATGGCCCGGGACCAGGACCCAGCCCAGAGAGAAAGGGCTGCAGAGCCGACAGGCTGTCGACTCGGGGTCGTGAAGGAGAGAAGCAGTGAACACAGGCCCGTGACAGAGTCAGAACTGCAGCCGCAGCCCTCGGGCAGAGGACGCTGACTTGGCAACTTCCGTGGATGTTAAACCTTCCGAAAAGCACGGATTTTTTTCCTTTGTTCAGTTGAAAAGTCCCGCAGGCAAAGATCGGAAGTGGACAGAGTGAGCGGGGAGGGGCCTGGGGGGCCCCCAGGAGGACTGCAAGTGGGCAGGGAGGGGCCCGTGGGGTCAGGGGCCCTGCTCCATCTCACCCCCTCTCCTCTCTGGGCTAAATACACTACACGTGAAAAAAGCAACACAATGTCTGCCTTGCGTTGGGTACATCCTAAATATGTATTTCACGGCTGCTGTGGGGAGGAAAATATATTTATAGTTCCTTTAGTGCCATGCTGGTCTATTGTGTAAATATGTAAATTAGGTTCCCTGATCTATACAGTAAAATGCCTCAGGACAATTTGTGCAAATAAATCATCTGCATATGCCCACTGCATAGTTTCCACCGCCTTCCTGGGAGCTTAGCAACCGGGAGGAAACAAACCTTCGCCTAACCGGACAAATGAACCTTCGGCAAGGCTGTCCTGTGGCGTCTGGGGCCGCGTCCACACTCGCTGACCGCCCTTCTCCAGGAGTGAGGGGGGGGGGTGTGTCCTAGTCCGATGTGAATTTCACCAGCTGCTGTTCAGTTCGGTGTTCTCACGTTAGGGCATCAGCAGAATTTGCAGGGGTTCAAGTGAAGATGCACGAGGCTGCAGGGCCACCTGCCCGGGCCGCTGGAGCCTGCTGGCCACCCGCCCCGCGCCAGCCAAGCGGACGAGCTCCGTGCCTTCCAAGGGCAAGACGGAGGTGAGGCCTGGTGGGGAGATGGCAGGCAGCCTGGGGCCCCCAGGGCCACCCAACGAAGTGGCTCAGTCTTTCCAGACGCCCGCGGTGACGGGAACCTGGGTGGCCCCCTATTAAAAACTACCCCTCCCAGGGCCCCACAGCACTACCAAGCTCCCTGCAGACACCACTGCCCTGCCCGGAGAGAGTGTTGCCAAAGAGCTTCGGGGCGAGAGTAAGATGATGCAGCATTTACTGTTCTGTGTAATGAGGCCTGTAATAGATGACAGCTGAGATCCAAGGCCCAAGGTACCGGCAGGGTGTTTAAATATTGACAATCCATAAATGCATTTCATCTGACTCCGAGCAGCCGCAGGCCTCCGTTAAGCGGGGAGGGCCGGGGGGAGAGGGCGTCTCTCTCAACTTTCAGTGGCTGGACGGTGAGTCCGGCAGCCTGCTCTGGTCCAGTCGAAATCGCTGGCAACCTGCTTTCCAATGTTGAGAAAGTGAAGCAGAATCTTCGGGGCTCACTGAAAATGACAGCGTCCTCCAGGTCAGTTTCCTGGCATGTCTTGGTCCCTGTGGGTCAGCTTCCTTCCACCTTCTGGTAGTGACCCGGTGAGTCAGACCGCCGGCTGGCCGCCGAAGGCTCGCGTCCGGGTGAGGCCCTCGGGTGTGGGGCGACACCCCATCAGTGCTGCACCACCTTCCAGACGCCCTGGAGCTGCACTTGTCACCACCGAGCACCCCATTTCTTTCATCACAGCAGACGGATGAGCGAAGGTGGCACGAGGGGAGATTGACCAGCTCCCCAGGAAGCCTGAGAGCCCACCCTCCGCACCCTGGACGGCCCTGGGTGCTCACCAGGGCTAAGATCCCAGGCCCACGCGCCTGCTTCTGGCTGGCGGGGAGGTCCGTTCCCCACAGGCCCATCCCTGACGCGAAGGTGCTTGTTTCAGAGAGACGGTGCACTTGAGTGACCAGGGTGAGCAGACCATCCGTGGAGATTTAAAAAAAAATTTAAGCTTTTTATTTTGAGATAATTGTAGATTCCCACGCAGCTGTGGGAAATAGCACAGGCATCCCAAGTGTCCTTTATCCAGCGTTCCAACCCCCCGTTCCCCCGCAAGGGTGTCGTGTTGGGAAACTACAGTACAGCGCAACCGGGAAACTGATGTTGACACAGTCCTGATGGGACCCTTTGCTGCAATGCTTGCACCTGGACACGTCTCTCCTCGAGAAACAAAAACCAAAGAAACTGTATGAGACTAAAAACAACTACGTGCCTGCCCAGTTGGGACAAATTCTGGACCCAAAAGATACAGAGACGCAAAAACCCAACTGCCACTTCTGAAGAGACTGGAGCAAAAGCAGGGTACTGAGCATGCCCCCTGCACGCACCACCACCTAAGAGGTGGGCAAAGCACCTAAGCCTCCCCTCTGGCCCGACTCCTGGACACACCCCTACCCTCACCCCGTATAAGGAACAAGCTCACTCCCCCCCCGCCCCGCCCCCGTCAGGGAGTGAGCAAGCAAGGGAAGCTGTTGTTTGTTCTCGCACCCCCTGCTGCAGCAGGGGCCCCAGTAAAGCCTTGCCTGAATTTCCGTCTGGCCTCTGATCAATTTCTACCGAGGAAGGAGGCCAAGAACCCTGGTCGGTAACACTGATCCAGAGCGTTTCCATCTCCCCAAGGGTGCCTCGTGTGGCCCTTTTATAGCCACATGTCCACTGGGATCTTTAACTCTTGTCGGGGAGACAAGCTTTCAGGTAGAAGGAAATGACTCGGCGGGAGCCTTGGGTGCGTGTCCTCTAGAGCGAGGCGTCCTAATCTTTTCTTGGTGCCGTGGACCCTCTGGCAACCTGCTGACTCTGAAGGACCCCATCTCAGAATGGTTTTCATGCATAAAATAAAACTGAAAAGGAAACCAGTTATATGGGTGATGCACCTAAATGCCTAGCAGTAACCACAAGTTCACAGTCACGTCCGTCTCCTGGTTACGCGGAAGGTCTGGATCACGTGGGTTTTCTTTGCACCCTTGTTAAGCTACGTGGTCTTTGGAAGATGTGGTGGAGAGACGTGCATTGAGGTGACACCCTTATCCCAGGGAACTCAGAAGTCTTCGCTTCTTCATGAACGCTTTCGATAAGAAGGTCTAGCAGGGTCTGCAGACGACCGGAATTTCAACGCCGTGATGAGTGTGAACGACCTTGGGAAATCTCTGCACAGCTGGCACGTGATGTGAACGTAGCTGTGATTTCTACTGCTGGCGGTTTCACAGGTACTGCAATTACTTACGTGGTTTCTCACCTACGGTTATGGGTTGAACTGGGTCCCCTCATCATTCATACCTTCAAGGCCTAATCCTTAGTATCTCAGAATGCGACCTTATTTGGAAATAGGGTCTTTGCAGACGTAATTAGTTAAGATGAGGTCATGAGGGTGGGCCCTAATCCAGTATGACTGGGGTTCTTCTAAAAGGGGGAAGTTTGGACACAGACAGGAACACAGGGAGGAGGCCACATGAAGAGGAAGGTAGGGGTCTGGCTGATGATTCTGCTACAAGCCAAGGACCCGCAAAGGTTGTTAGCGACACGCCAGAAGCCAGGGGAGAGGCCCGGACCAGATCCTCTCCGATGGCCCCCAGAGGGAACCAACCCTGCGTACACCTCGATCTGGGGTTCCAGCCTCCAGAACTGAGAGAGAACACGGTTCTATTATCTAAGCCACCCAGTGTTTGGTACTCGGTTACAGTAGCCGAGCAAACTAACACGTGTTTATAAGTGAAGGGAAAGCTAAATTTCAGTTAGAGGCTAGTGAAGATAAAAACGTATTTTTTCCCGTCGAAGCTGATGGAGCCCCTTGGTGCGCCTGAGCAAGGCAACCTCTGCAATAAACGCTCTCCCTGCATTTGGGAGCAAATGGCTTTGCCTCCTCAGGTCAGTGCAGCCTCCACTGCCTCAGTCTGGGCCCAGACCTCACAGGGCCTTTCAGCCACGGCACTTGTTGATCTCCGAAAGTGCCCCGGGTCAGATGTCGCCAGCAGAGAGCTGGCTGGCTCTTCTGGGGGCCACTGCTTTCAGAGGTACGGGGGGAACACATGACCACAGAGGCCTCTGGCGAGTCCAGCCCCATCACGGATTTGGGACCCTCCATTTCCAGAAAAGGCCAAATGCCCTGCTTATCAGAAACTTCCGGGATGCCCCAGGCCCGGGGCTGAACGTGGGCATTCTTGAGCCAAAGAAGTATTCACATCGCCTTGACGTAGAAACTGTTTCGGTTTTATGTACTAGGTTTCTCCTTGGAAGTTTCTAGAAGGCACTTCTAACCAGTAATCTTTCAAAAGCCATTTGGTGGGAGGAGGGAGGCCTGCGACACAGTGGCGTCTGCAGCTCTGGGGACCTTCCCTCTTGGTCTAACAGCTTCTTTAAACACCACACTGACGTGCTCGCGGCGCCGCAGTCCAGCTGGCGGCGGGGCCTGGCGATTCGCTTTCCAAGTGTGTCCCTGGCACGTATTTTCACGCTCGGATGTTCACGCTGAGACGTACGGCCGTCTGAAGGTTGCGGTGAACGTGCCCGGGGCTCCTGCGAGGGTGATACCCCCCCAGCTCCAGCTGTAACATCCGACTCAAACCATCGTTCACTTTCCAGTGATGTCCGCCCTTAGGTATTACTTGAACGGAGAGAAGGCGGAAGCCCTCTTAGGGCGGATGGGGTCGGGGCGGATCTCAACCCGCTCTCAGTGGATGGCGTGTGGGTTTCACTGCTAACAGGAAGGTTCATAATGATCCGAAATGAGCAGGTCGCCCTCCACCGAGATCTCGAGCGGAGCCTCTGAAAACACGCGCGGGTCTCACCGGTGAGCTGAGGACCTCCTTAAGGGGCCCTAAGTTCTCACGCACGTGTATCCGAGTGACACTCATCCTCCCCCTAAGCCTGGGTAACGTGGCCAGAACGCCATGGGTCTGATGCCCATGAGGCCGCTAGCGCAGCCGTGGTTATGAAAACGGGGGGATGGGGGCTTCCCCGCTGGTCCAGTGGGTAGGGCTCCGCGCTCCCAGTGGGGTTCCATCCCTGCTCAGGGAACTAGCTCCCGCAGGCCGCAACTAAGAGTCCGCAGGCCGCAACGAAGATCCCGCGTGCCGCATCTGAGACCCGGCGCGGCCAAAATAAATAAATAAATAATAAATAAATATTAAAAAAAAACAACAACGGGGGGTTGGGGAGTGAGAGGGAGCCTCTCATTTCAAGTCAATGCCCTCCGTCTCCACATCATCAGGGAAATGCTGGGCCGGGGAGGCCCCAAGCTCTGACACGTCCCCTCTTTTACAGATGCAGAGACACCGTCTCGGGGTTTCGCCCGCCCTACCTGAGGGCCTGGCCTCGATGACGTAGCCCGTGGTGGGCGTCCTGCCCGCGCGGCCCTCCGTCCACTGCAGGGTGAGCTCAGAGGCGGATCTGGTGACCGAGACGTCTCGAGGGGAGCCCGGGGAACCTGTGGACAGAGGAGAAAAGAGCGGGTGGGCTTTGGCCCGGGACTCCTGGGCCCGCAGAGGGGCCAGCTCTGCTGCTAGGTCTCCAGGTGGGGTCAGTCCCGGTCCCTCATCTTGAAAGTCGGGGTGGTGCTGACACTGGCCTCACAGGGTCCGTCAGAGCATCAAGAGAGCTGAGGCGTGGAGGTGCCCGCTCGATCCACTGCCCTCTCCTCCGAAAGCGCTTAAACAGAGGCCAAGGGCCTTTGTGCAGTGCGAACCGCGTGGCTCCTCTTCATGACAAGAAAACTTTAAATTTTTCTCATGTATCTTATTTCAAAAATTGAATGCACTTCTTTTCTCTTAATTTTTTTCCAGAAAACAAACACAAACTGGACATGCTTAACACCTAAGCACTTGCTCGCCCGCACTGAATGCGTCCACGTGCAGACGTTCAGGTAACACACGCCTTGGAAGGCGGGGCCAAAAGAGTCCTGAGACCCCTGACCGGACGAAGGAGGCCGGATACTCACCCTCGGCCGGGCCGGCCGTGACGCTGGCCCGCAGCTCGGGCCCGTAGGCGATGGTCCGCGCTTGCACTCGGAAGAAGTAGGTCACCCCCTTGGTGAGGTCGCGCACCTTCAGCCAGCGTTGCCAGTTCCCCTTCACGTCCACCGTCACCACCTTGCTCACCCCTAGAGCCGCCGGGAAGGGCGAGAGGGGCCCTGAGCACCGAGGGGGCCGCGGGGTTTGCTGAGGAAGCATTTCTCACCACTGGGACGTTAAGTGGTGGTAATGGCCGGTTTTCAGCACGGATAAGTGCAATTAGAGTCTAAGCTTGATAAGCGGGTGCCGACACAGGGAAGAGCCCCCCTCACAGCACGCGGGAGGCGGTCCCGGTTCACTGGCCACGTCGGGGGGAGAGAACCCCAGCGACTGGCACCAAGGGGGGGCTAGGCCCCCGACGTCTGGAGGGTCCCTCCCCACTTGGCTCGGAGCTGCACAAAGCCCTGTGTCACGTCGGAGGCGACCTCGGGCTTCCCAACTTAGTCGGGGGGGAGAACGTGGAGGAGGAAGACGGAGCAAGGCTCTGCGTGGGCTGAAGGCGGCCCCCCCGCAGGGACCACCCTGCGGCCTAAAGGCTTTGGCGACGCATGACAACTTCATCCACAGACCCTGAAACATGACGAACCTGTCACCACAGAGAGCGGTGGTGACACAGCTCCACAGACCTGCGCCAGCACAGAGACGCTTCCCGCACAAACACAGACACCGAGCACATGTGATGCTGGGTGTACTAGGTTTAATTAGAAAATAGAGGTGGGACACTTTGGCAGGGGGATACAGACTGAAAATTACACAAACGCAGCATTTTCCAGAAGGGAAAATAGGGTTCTCTGGTAAAACAAGTCTGAAAATGAAGCATTCAAACAAAAAAAGTTACATAAGCTCTAGACTGTAGGACTTCTCAGAGCCTTCAACACACCGGTGTCTGTCGGGCACCTCTTGGAGGAGGATGTCAGGCTGGGGCAATTCCAGGACTTGTTAGTCAGCAGAGGTCGTGTGGAAGAGCCACGCCGGGTGCCTGCTGTCCTGGGTCCAGCGTCCGCGCCACCGTGTCCCACACACAGAGAACGGCCATCCTTCCTAAGACCAAGGGGCCACCTGCCTTTGCTGCGACCGGCCGGTGTTATCTGCACCTTGAACCCTAGGGTGGCCTTGACCTCAGAAGAGCCCAACAACGTGAGTCCTCGCTACAAAGTGGGTCCAGCTTTCAAAGTCATCAAAGCAAATTCCTCTGATCCTACAGGTCTCCAGAACCCCTTCTAGTTGGTTTACTGTCTTCATATTGCGCCTTTTATAAAACATTTGGTCAGCTAAATGATTCTCTTCCAAGTTATTTCGGAGCAACTTGGGCTGCTCTTGCGTGATTGGAGCTTTTCTGTAGAGAAGCAGGGCCATTTCTGCACAGAGAGGCCGCCCCTCAGCTGCTTCGCTCCAGAACGGGGTTTCAGGGATGACAATCTGCACACGTGGTTGACTGTCACCAGTGAACACACGGGATCCTGCCAGATATAAAGTTTTTCTGGAGAGCAGCCCCTTTTTTTGTTAAAAAATGGCCTCCTTCTCCTCAGAGCAAAACCAACCCCGTGCACAGATTTTGTGAATTCTGTCCCACCAGGAGGAAGAGCTAGTCTGCTCCCCTCCCTCCACCCCATCCCAAGCACGTCAGCATCTTATTTATTTAGTCAATTTTAAAACCATGCCCTGCACTCCAAACCTCGGGGTGCAATCGCCTGAAATACTTCCATTTCAAACATGTAAGAAAACATAAAAATAGCTCTTCTACGGAATCAGATTCCCAAGAACACGAATCAGTGTTCCGAGGGTCTGGGGGCTCCCCATGCAGCCAGGCTTACTTTCCTGGTTGGGGGACCCGGGGTCCACAGCACTGCAGTACCACATTGACGCCCCTGTTCCCGGGGCCTGGGCTGCAGGCTGCCTGACCGGGGTCTGCAGGTGTCCCTCCAGACGCTGCCCGGGCCTGGGGGAGGGGGCACGAAGAAGGGTCACCCCAGGGTGAGGTCACTGCTTTACAACTGCTTTTTTACTGTCTTTACCACAAACTTGTGTATGTGTATATCAACAAAAATATATCCTCGGTGATCTTCACAAGGGAACCGGCGTTACCACAGAGAGTTAACATAAAATAAAGATGCTTGAGGTTCTCCCTACGTTTGCAGCCATATCTCTGGGAGATGCACGGGTCCTCTGAGGCATATGAGAGTACTGAAATGGTTCGGAGTCCCGCTTACTACTTTCATGGTTCCCTGCGTAAATCCCAGATCCAACAGCGAAGGGGGTGAGGGCCAGGCTTCTCCAGGAGATGACCTCCAAGAGGCCTGCACACCCATCACATCAGCCAGCCGCCCTAAGGGGAGGAGATACAGGATCGGGGAACTGGGGGCCGCTGGGGAGGGATGGGCCCAGGTGTGGGGACGTAGGGCAGCCAGGGCTGGACCAGGGCCCGAGGTGCTGGGCAGCCTGCCCTCAGCGGGTCCGGGAAGCTGTGTGGTGCTTTCACAGCCGCAGCCTGGTGTTCAGCCTCTCTGTTCTCACCCACAACTCTGTCCACGGTGTCGGGCCTGCTCAGCTAGGTAACGGCGCGGTCTTAGGTCAGAATGCCCCAAAGAGCCCTGGCAGAGAGGCGCCCAGGGCGAGCGCCGCTGCTCCAGGATCGGTCGAGGGCAGGTTCCCTCTGAAACTCGCAGGGTCGGCCAGCGGGATGGGGAGTGCGGACGCCCTGGGATTTGGAGCCTGTCCCAGGCCTGTTACTTCTTCCCTGTGTGACGCCGGGTGACGCACTTGACCTCTGCAGGCCTCCGTTTCCTGTCGGTCCTGAGTGGGCAGTACCCACCTCACAGCAGTGTCAGGAGGCCTGGATCCCAGACCCTGCAGTGACTGTTGGAAAGCACATTAAACTCCGGGTGCTGCAATCCACCTGGGTCCGCGGCTGCACCTCTCCCACTCCGGGTGGCCACGCTGCCCCAGCACCCAGGGGCTTGTGGCGGCCACCGTGGAGCTCAGCCCGCAATCCTGCTGGGCAGGCCTTGGGAGGCGGCTGGCGTGGCCAATCGCGGCCGGGCTCCTGAGTGCAGCTGTGGCTGGTCCTCACATGCCCGGCAGGTGGCCGGATGTCCACCAAGGCAAGAGGACGGAGGGGTCACGTCCCTGTCATCGCCCCGAGGGCCGGCTCAGGCGTGTCCACGAGGCGGCAGGGCTGCCGGAGCAGCGAGAGGACAGGGTGCCTCCCGCGTGCAAATGCTTTCCACGCCTCCGCCCGCCCCGCGGCGGTTGCTGCTCCCGTGGCCACTGCGAGTCACGTGGCCAGGTCCGGAGGAGCGCAATGGGGCTCGATCTGGGGCCTTCCTGTGCTCGACCCGTGACACCCACCACCAGGGGGACCGCCACCGGCAGCCACTGCCCATGCCCTGCGTGACGGCCTCCTTACGGCCCCACTTCGGCCGGGCCGTGCTCCTCTCTGGCCTGTGAGGCTGCCAGCCGTGGCCGCTGCAAGGGCTCAGGACTAGTGTACATCTGGCTAAGTCAGGGGTTCTGGCAGAGGCCGTGGTCCAGGAGGGCTCGTGGTGGGATCCTGGGACGTGATGCCGGGTTGGCAGTGAGTGGGGTACTTCGGGAAGGTCACCAGGGCGGCACCAGGGCAGTGAGTTGGTGAGCTCTGCTCCTGGGGAAGGGGTGTTTGCTCGTTGCCAGGGAGGCCAGGGAGGCTCGAGGCCTGTGGCCAGCCTCACCCCAGCGGGAGCAGGGCCGGAGCTGTCGGGGGGCAGGGTGGTCTGCGGTTGGGAGCCGGCTTAGTGCAGGCCTGGTGCTGGAGGCAGCCCTGCGACACCTCAGGCGGGACTGGACGCTTCCTGTCGCCGTCACTGTCACGTGGGGTAGCCCCAGGCCTGGACCGGCCACCTGACAGGCAAGCAGGCGTCAGTGGGTCAGAACCTGGCATCTGGGCAGTTTGCTGCTGAGGGCGCAGGGGCCGGGGCGGCGGCTGGGTGAGCGCAGGGCTGAGCCCCCGTCCCTGCTCCGACGGCACGGCTGGCACGCTGGCCGGAGACCCAGGCTGAGAGCAGCGGCCCTCCCCACAGACAAGGGGCGCTGCTGCGGACGGCGGGCGTCTCAGTGCTTGTGAAACGAGGCCAAGACGGCTGTGACCGAAGTGACTCCACCTGCTGTCACCCCAGGGAACAAGAAGCCCCACCCGCGGCCGCGAAGCAAAATGCTTTCCTGACTGCCCCTCGGGCTCTGTCTCCGCCGCTCACCATCACGTCTACGTTCAGAGACACAAGTGCTCCAGACGTTCCCCATCATGTGACAGATAAGACCTCGGCTCTTGAACCCGCGCGCCTGGGTTCGAATCCCTCCTCTCCCCCCGTCCTCCCTCGGTAGGCCGCGGACAACGTCTTAAGGGCCCGAAGCCCGACTGCTTTGTCTGTAGCCTGAGGATAGATGCGGCCCGCCCCGCAGGGCTGTGGTGAGGCCGAGGGGAGAACACTCGAGAGCGGTGGGTGCGGCCTGGTGCGTAGGCAGTGCCGGAGGGGAGGGACAGCCCCTGCTGGTCGGTGTGCTCGGTGGGGTCGCGTTGACGGGCGCACAGGGGGAACCCTGTGAGCTGCTCGTGGTGACCCTGAGTGTCCAAACAATGTGGAACAAACAAGCAAGCTCAAGCCCGAGGACACGGGGAAACCGGAGCTGCTGCGCCCCCCGGCGATGAGGCGAGGACTGGGGGGTGGCGGGGAGCAGGCGTGGGGAAGCCTTGCGGCAACGCGGCAGCAATTCGAACGCCTGACCGTGCGGAGGAGGGTAACGGGGGGCACAGCCAGGCCCCGCGGCGGAATCCGGCCGGGCGATGGCCTTGCCTGGAGGCCAAGGAGACAGGTGTGGGCCGTGGGGTTTCTGGAAAGACTGTGCAAACCTACCCACACAGATGCTCTGCTCAGCAGTCAGTCGCTTACTTGCGGAAGCGTGGGAAGCCTCACGCACGGTCTGGGGTGAGGAAGGAGGCGGAGGCCTGTCAGGCACCATTCTTGGCAACCCTCTCTCGTCTGAACGACACTCGTGGGTTAGTACCCTTGAAAAGGTGTTTGGGACCTGGGCTCGTGGAATCTGTGTGCGTGTGTGCGCGTGCGTGCATGCATGCGTGTGCAGGGAACGCTGGTGAGCAAAATGAAAGTCTCCAGTAATTCTCGGCCCTCCCTCCCTACTGAACGAGCAAGAACGTGGCCCGTCTCCTTCTGGACCTCAACCCAAGCCACGCCCAGGCTGCCTGTCCCCAGACAGGTGCTGGGTCCTGAAAGGATACAGCAGAGCACGCTAAATCAGTGCTGGTCCCCAGCCTCTTGGCTGTTTTACAAACCTGTATCCACACGTCACCTCTACTGTTATTTACCTAAGTTCACTGAGAGACAGGAAGGACCCTCTGTCACCTCTACTGTTATTTACTTAAGTTCATCGATTTTCTGAGACGCACTTTTTCCCCCTCGCATTTTTACATCTCTGATCTGGGATGCAGCTCGGAACTGATGCTTCAAGAGGACCAGGCCGTGGTTTAGTGGAAGCATTTTTTCTTTCTCAGCACTTCATAAAATAACAATGAATCTCACAGGCCATGGCAGTGTAGATTCGATGAAATAAAATCTAGGGCTTAACTTTTCTTCTTCAAATCAACTCCCTGTTTTACTTGAATGTGCTTGTTTTAAAAGGAAACTTTTTTCACGGCTTTAAATGGAGAGCCAATATGATTTGATGTGTTGGTGATATCTTTTCCTCCCAGACATTAAATAATCTATAATTTCTACAGTCTGTCTGTGTCTATGACCAGGGCCTCATCTCCCTCCTCTGCACCACAGTGCCAGGCACACAGTGGGAACAGAAAGAAATGCCCGCTCGGCCCTCAGTGTGCGCTCCGGAAGTGGGGCAGCGGGCAGAGACGAGTGGATCAGAAATCAAATCAGTACAGAGCCGGCGGCACCAGCTACAGCAGGGGCGCAGGGACAGAGCCATGCCGTCATGGCCCAGCTCCTTCCCACCTGCCCTGTCCACCCCTGCCCCTGTCCTCTCCTCTCCTGTCCATCATCCCCGCCCAGAGCCCCCTGCCAGCCCCCCTGGTGGCGCTGGGGTTTATTCAGCCGGGGATCCCGGTCTCCTGTAACTCAGACCCTGTGCCCCTGGCTCCACCTCGGCCCCATGTCACTGGCCCTGCGGCCGCCCGGACGACTGGCATCGCCCCCTCCCTGCAGGCCCCGCGTGACCGAGCCTCTGTGGGCCAGTCTCGCCTCGGACGCTGGGCGCCTGGGCCCTTCCTGTCTCTCGGCACCTGCCCCCGCTCCACGCCCGACGCTCTCACGCGGCTCCGCTCTCTTCTTCATGGCGCTGATCACTACCAGACTTTGTGTGTGTGTGTGTCTGTTCGCGTGTTGCTCTCTCCTCCCTGGAGCACAGCTCACTGCACTCAGGAAAGCAAGGATCTCGTTGAACAGGTCAGCTCAGATCCCAGCTTCCCTGGATCCACAGACTCCAGCATCTAGAACGCACCCGGCACACAGCAGGCGCTTAAAACCAACTTGCTGAGCGGAGTTCCCTGGCAGTCTAGTGGTTAGGACGCGGCACTTTCACTGCGGTGACCCGGGTTCAATCCCTGGTGGGGAAACATCCCGCAAGGTGTGGGCCAAACCCCGCCCACCCCCGCCCCCGACACAAAAAACAAACAAAAACCTCGCCGAGTGAACGGAAGAATGAAGGCGGCCCCAGGGGAGCACCCGAGGGAAGCGTCCGGGCCCCGTTGCCCACGTGGCTCCGGCTCGTGGCACCCAGGGTGGGACGAGCACTGAGATCCCAGGCGCAGCAGGAGAGGCGGGTCTTGGGTGATAAAGAGGCCGGGTCAGGGGCCCTGCGGAGAGGGCCGTGTGGAACCCCGGACGCGCTCAGCCGGTTCACCCGCCCCTCCCGGCGCCGCGCTGGGTAGACGGTGGGCGCCACGCAGCCGGGAGGCTTACCTTGGACAGGCGCTAAGGGCTCGTACACCACTCGGTAGCCCTGCAGGACGCCATTGGCTGCCGTGGGCTCCCCCCACGAAACGTTCAGCGTGGTGGAGGTTACTTCCGAGAATGCCAGAAAGCTGGGGGTCCCGGGAGCTGGAGGACAGGACAGAGAGGACGCTCGCCGAAGCCCCTTTACGTCACCTACGTACGTGTCTGCGCCTCCGCGCGGAATACAGATCTTATTAGACGGTGTCTCCAACTTAGTGAAGTTGCAATGCCGTGGATGAAGAGGAGATTTATCGATCATCTCCGAACTTCCCAGCGTCAATCAGAAACTCACACCCTCCCAAGAAGAGGAGAGAAAACGGCAGTGTTTAAACACAAAGGAGTCTGAGAGATGCAATGGCAAAGGCATAAAAACGAATAATGGATGGAAACAGAAAATGAAGTGCAGACAGCGCCATCTTCTAGCACCTGCTGGAGGCTTCCACGGGCTCCAGTCCTGCTCCTCTGGGGAGGGGTGGGCTCTCCCCTCCCCTCCTGGGGGTCCCTGAGGCCTCCGAGGACACCCCCGCACACTGGTCCTTATCTGACAGCCCACAGGCGCCCGGCCACCTCACTGTCCCCCTTGGTCTGGAGGTGGGGGAGCTCACGCGCCACCCTGAGCTGGAAGAAGCTCCTGGCAGAGGCAGAGGCAGGCTGTGGGGCCACGGAGGACGCCGACCCCGCCCGTGGCTCCCGTCTGCCTGGGCCCCGTGGGGGGGCCGGGTGGGTGCTGGCACCCAGAGCTGCCCCTACCCCGGTGGGCACTGACGCCCCCCCGTAGCCGGGTTCCCCTCTGTGCTCAGAAACGCCCACTGAGTCGGCCCCCACTTGCCCCCCTTCCGTCCTCCCCCGTCCCTGGGGGCCCTTTGGCCCTGTGACCCGCCAGGCCCGCAGCGCCCGAGGGCCTCCACCTCCTACCCTCGGCCCCACAGGTCCGCCCAGACCCTTCCCGCTCAGAGGCCACAGACAGCCCCTCCCGGGCTGCTGGACGGGCCCCGAGGACGCAGCCCCTGCAATCCGGTCATGGGCATCTCACAGGGGGGCCTGACGCTCGCAGCCCCTGTTCCCGGGAAGGCTGAACCCACAGAAGTCTGGGGAGCCCTGAGCCGGTGGGTCTGTGCCCCATGGGCTCCCTAACTTACATTGCCAGCCTTCCACTCCCTGCGTCTCAAGAAGGCCCCAGAGCTCCCGGGACCCAGGGCCCAGCCGCCGTTCCCTCGGGAAGCCTGGTCAGCCTCAGGAAGCGCCCCAAACCGCCAGGGACTCTGAGAGTCACCAGGAGAGTGAGTGAGCGGCTCAGAACGCACCCCAGATGGGGAGAGCGGGCCACAGGCAGCGTGACCCCGGCAGGGCAGCCCGGACACGCCCAGGACCCGCGCGGGGCGTGTGTCTGCGAGACAGCCTGCCAACTGCTTCCAGGGGTCTCTGGGGCCCAGAGGCCCGGGGGGCCGACACTGCGGCCTGGGCTCAGCACGTCAGCACACAAGGACCTCCCCCGGCCCCGGGCTCTGGACCCTGAGAGAACCCCCCGGGGGCCTGGAGCAAGTCCTGCCGGTGACAGATGAGGCGCTGTGCAGATGGAAGGCCGGCCCCCCAGTGCCCCGCGCTGCTCACACTGGTGAACGTTTACGGGGCAGCTCCACACAGCAGGCCTGGGCTGGGCGCTGGGGACACCACGTGAACCGGACCCAGAAATTCCCAGCTACGCGGGATCTGGCTCACAGGACAGGCAGAGCGGAGCGCCGAGGGAATGGAGAGGGCGGGTCGGGGAACAGCTGCAGGGCAGGGGGGTGACCCAGGCTGCTGAAAGGAAACACATTGTCCTCCTACCGGCCTGGTGGGTACGGCCCTGCCGGGGGTCACTCCTGGGCCCGTCTCCAGCGGCGTTGAAGGCCGAGATGCTGACCAGGTACGGGGTATGGCTGGTGAGGTTCTTCAGCTTTGCCGTGGTCTCGGGCAGGAACAGCACCCGCATCTTCTCCGTCCCGTTCTGGCTGTCCGCCTCCCAGTAGTAGATCTGCCAGAAAGAGCCAGAGGCTGGAGGCCAGCGTGGGGGGGGAGGGGTGGCGCCCCCTCTGTTTCTCAGCCTGGGGACAGGTGGCCACTGAGCCAGAGGGGACCTGAGTGCTCCCGGGGGCCGAGCTGTGCTCTGCAGAGTCGGGGGTGGCTGAGGCCAGGCCAGGGTGGACGGGACCTGAGGATGGAGGTGGCATTTCGGTGGCATCTCCTTCGGCTGCCAGGAAAGTGCCTTTTCTCTCACAGGGTTGACTCTGGGGGCCCTGCCCCTTCCCCCCAAGCTTCTGGACAGCAGGGAGACCCATCTACCCCCTGCTCCAGCCTGTGGGTAGAACAAGCCCCCAGCTTCTACCCTACGCTCCCACATTTTCTTTAAGGCTGAGATCGAAGGCTTGGATCAATGTGACCCAATACTCTGGATGTTAAAACAGCCAAAAATAACGTGGAGATGAACCACGTAGGGCTCAGCCCTGTTGGAGCAGCCCTTGTTTCTCCTGGGTTCCGTTTCTCCTTGTCTAGTTTTTACTGCGCTCGCGGGCGAACATGATGCCGCGCACAAAGGTTTGCTTGGGTCATCAGAACTGCTCCCCTAGACAGCTGGCCGAGGACCACTGCCCAAGCCAGTGCCAGCCAGGCCACCCAAAGACAACCCCAATCCACGGATCCACCTCGGCTCTGTGGGCCTACAAGAGGCCAGGCCGTGAGAGCCGCTGGCCCACGCACAGAGCTGCCAGGCTGCGCGGGGCCCGGGGCCTGCTTTCCCGCACCGCACGCCTGGCCAGGCCGGAGCGGAGCTGGCGGGTGAGCCTCGCTATATCCACCTGCAAGACGCAGTTCGGCTTCTGCTCTCTGAACTGACCAGATGAGACGCTCTGCTTGAACAGGCCTTACTAACTTGAGATCAATATCCAAGTTCAACGTCTCTATCATTAGGAAATTAGGAAACATGTTTTGGACATACATAAATAGCACCTTGCCTCTGGGCTCAGGGGACTTTCCGTTACCTCATTAATCACTGCAGGTGGCCTGCCATGAAGGATGGTATTTATTTTCACAAAACACCTACAAATGTCATTTTTAAAGGGACATTTAATTGGTCCAATAGTCTTCAGGGTAGGCTAGCCCATCGAGTCTGATGAATGATCAACTTGGGCTCAATAGACCAGACAAGGAAATTCACTCCGGAGGAGGGTGGGGAATTTTCAAGGGACGGCACTTCAGGACGGTTTTAGCTGGTCTCACGGGGTCCGAGCCCCCTACGCAGGGGAGATACTGGAGGTGGAACACTGCGGGGGGCTTCGTGCCCCCACCAACTCTGTGTCACTGTTCATCACCTGATGCTCGGACTGCAACGGGCTGCTGCCTCTCTTGGATCCCACCTCTGGGATATTTAATGGGGAATCATGACAGGTCAGTGTAAGGGTTCTCAAAGTGAGGTTCCCAGGAGCATGCAAATCCCTGGGCCCCATCCTGGACCTACTGAACAAGAGACTCGGACCCAGGGCAGAGCTGTGGGGGGGACCTGTTCTCTTGAGTGCTTCCCTTTTACTGTCAGCAAAGGCGGTGGAGACTCCCAGAGGGGGTGCAGGGGGAGCTCTGCGCGGGGAACTGCGCCCCGCTCTCCCAGGCCAGAGGCAAGGTCAGGCTGAGCCCATTCCAGCCGCTTGGCGATGCCCAGGCTCTGGGGGCCGAGGGTCCGTCGGTGCGAGTCAGGACGGGAAGCAGAAGGGCAGGGTGAGCTGAGGGCGGCCAGGGTCCCAGCGGAGCCCTCGGGAGATCTGGGGATTCAGGCCGCTGACCCTGGCCCACAAGTGACCTGGAAGGAAGAGCCAAACCAAGCAAGAGAGCGCCTTGCCTTGTAGCCCTGGATGTTTCCGTTCTGGCTCTCGGGCGGCGGCGGGTCCCACGTGACCTCCAGCTGGCTGGCCGTGAGTGGGTTCACCTGCACGTGCTGCGGAGCCATGGCCGGGGCTGCGGAGAGAGCAGCGGGGTCCGCTGAGAAGTCCCGAGACCCTGCCCTGGACCACCCAGCTTGTATGCCAGCATGACCACAAACCCTTCTCAGAACCACGCTTTTAAATGCAGGAAATGAAATCTGGAGAATCCCAAAGAAAACCGATTATATCGAGACACGGCAGAGCTTTGGAAAACAAAGGTGTGATACAGTAACCCACGTGCTTGTGACTGAGCCCTGAAGTCAGGCTTAGAGCTGCTCTAGCGACGGCTCTGAGGTCAAGCGGGATGAGCGGAGACGGCGCGGTAACAGCCAACCTCGCCGCGACGGGGGCACACCCGGGGCCCTGCCGCTGAGAGAGTCCCAGGCCCCACTGATGCGGCACTGGTGCGTCGCCACATTCATAACCGAGGGAGATGCTAAGTTCCAGGTGGAACTCGGAGAAAATAAAGGCATTTGTGGGAGTTCCCTGGCGACCCAGTGGTTAGGACTCTGCGCTTTCACTGCCGAGGGCCTGGGCTCGATCCCCAGTCAGGGAACTACGATCCCACAGGCCTCGCGGCCAAAAATAAAGAAAGAAAGGCATCTGTGTTCCCACCACGAGTCCCGGATCCTGGGGTACGAAGCCCTGCTCCAGGTGGAGCTGACGGCTGCAGACCCGGGGCCGCCCCTCCTCGGGGACGGAGCGCAGAGGCCACAGCTCCGCGCCCCCCAGGAGGACCCGGTCCCACTCCTTCCCTCCCAACCCCGAGGGCCCCCGGGCGCTGTGTGGGTGTCAGCAGGGCCACACTGTGCAGGTCAAAGGTGAAAGGTGACTGACAGGACGCCGTGGCCGTGGCCTTGCAGGCAGCCGCGGGTAGGTTGGGAACGACGCAGAGGACGCACGTGTACACTTGGGGACATTTCTCCCCGCCGGCCGGTCTGTCCTCTGCCTCCCAGGAGCTACTCCTTCCTCCCACCTGGGTCACCCCTCCCCCGGTGAACTCCACGCTGGGCTGGACCCTGGGGCACTCCACGGAGCTGTCGGGGACATGGCTGCAGGGGCAGGGCGCCAACCCAGCACCCTCGCCTTCCGCGGCCCCGCCTGCGGCCCGGGCGCTGCCTCCTGCCTCAAGTCTATTTAGGGCCATGAATGGAAAGGACCACACGTCAGCGTCGGAGGGAGGCAGCCCAGCTCACAGTCTCTCTGGAGAGGCCTCCTGGAGAGAGGATGACCTCCTTGAGGCACCCCTCCCCCGCGTCTTCCCCTCCCTGCTTCCCCCCCAACCAGTGTAGAATAAAATAGTAATTAACACCCACTCAGCCTGACACCAACTATTTATTTTGTTCTAACTGTGGGGCTCCTGTATTATCGCTGCCCACCCTGCCGTTAATGGGAATGTTAATAACCCACACCAGGGTGTTGTGACAGATGCTTGGCCTCATTATCAGAAATTCTTATTTACCGCTCCATTAAACAACAGAATCACACAAAAAAACAATTCAATCAAAACTAACTGGAGGAATTTTAACAGCCACATTAATAATCCACAACATAAATAAAGTTAATGTCTTCTGCCTGTTTGCCATGGGCGACTCGATCACAAAATTACTGTTGTACGATTAAAATGTGAAAGGCAAAATTGAGCACAGCCATTACCCTGGTGGTGGGTTAGGACCATCTGTGTGTGGTCGCCCCAGTGCCCCAAGTTTCCCTCTCGAAGCACAGCCAAACCCAGGGCGCACGACGGCTCTGGGGTTGACACGGGCTGGGCAAAGCCTCCCTCCACCGCCACCCCCGGTCCCGTCCTGGGCGGCTGAGCCCCACGCGCTGTCTCCATGCCCCCCAGCTGTCCTACAGCAGAGCCCCTTCCGGTCACAAAAATGCTGCAGGTGACAAGGACTTTTGTGATGCTAACACAGCAGGGGAGGGAGAAAGCCACGTGAACACAGAGCAAAGCACGCCGGTTTCAAGACTTAATTTTTTGGCTCCTGAGATCCTCGGGGTCTCCACCCTGACGGGAGACCCTGACTTGCAGGAAGGCCGTCTGTCTACACCCCCAGTGCAACCCTCTTCTGTCGTGAAGGTGCTCAGTTTGGAAACCGATGGCGTGTCTGATGGGTCGTGATCCTGTTGTTCTCCACCCTCAGCATCTGTGGAGTACGGCGCCCACGAACATCAGCTCAGAATGCTGTGTTAAAAGGCATGAAATTAGTTTTTAAAAGCACGCTGGCCCGGCCTGGCAGTCCCTGGCGTTTGCTGATACGCAGATTGCCCTCAGACAGCGCTGGAAGGTGGGTGCAGGGTTAGGGCGCAGAGCGGAGATTCTCTCCATCCGGCGTCTCGGCCCAGGCAGACGACGCTGTCCCACAGCTGTCACCCACCGGCCTTGAGGGATCGCTCCTGCCACCCCGGCCCCGGAGAGAGGGCCGGGCAGGGCGGTGATAGAGAAGCTTCCTGGACTTCTGGGGGCTCCTTGCACCTGACACAGTAGTGGAATCCCAGCGATTTCTGCAATCTTCTGGGATTCTGGCTGAGCGCTGGGAGAGGCCCTGCAAAGCTGGGTGCTGTGGGCTGGACTCGGCGGGCGGGTCCCGCGGAGCAGGGAGGGCAGCACTTTGTCCAGCTCGCTCGGCCCCGACGTGGCCATCAGGCGTCAGGGACACACGGCGGCTGCCCTGACCCGGTGTAGGCTTGCTGCTGACAGGGGGGCGCGGGCTCACGGGCTCCTGGCTCTGCGTCCCGCAGACCCTGGGTGGCCCTGGGCTCATCGGGGCCCCCACGTCAACCTTTCAGAACCTCTGCTCCAGGGAGGCAGCTGCACAGGCAGCTGTGCGCTCAGACCACGGCAAGGAGAGGAAACGACGCCTCAAGGGCATTCGGTAAACAGCCGAGGCTGGGAGGGCAGGGGCTTGTCAGCTGCTCGGGTGGGACCGTTCACCATCCGGCCCCCGCTCGCCCGCTCACTCTGCCCCCGTGGCGCGGCGAGGGAGCTGCACGCCTGCCTCTGACACTGGTCTGGCCGACGACAGGGGAGCAGTAGTCACATGCAGGGCCCTTCCCAGCAGGAGCTTCCAGAGCGTTCCATGGCGCCGACCCCTCCCCACCCCCAGACCAGCGGGGCCCCCAGGGGGGTTGATCCCCATCTGTGTCTGGGAGCACGAGAGACGTAGCTGACCGTGAAGGACAGGGACGCGAGAGAGAAAACACACGGGTGGTGTTTCAGGCGCTGAGACTTGGGGGTGATTTGTCGCCACAGAGCAACTTCGCTGATGTTTTCCTGAATATCAACCAGGCCCTCGGCTTAGCTCGGAGGGGCAGGTGGACACAAGGATGCACAAGACAGGTTCAACAGGAGACATCATTCACAGCAGTCATAGTACCAGGTAGAATGTGAGGACAGGGTCAAAGGGCCACAAGGGGTCACCTCTGGCTGGGGGACGCGGGGTCATTCCTGGAAATAGAACATCCAGCTGGCTCTTCAGGAATGGGGGGGATCTAACATGGGACCGTGGGCCGGGGAGGCGGGGATGGAGGAGCAGTGGAGAGCTGGGGGGCAGGGTGTCTGCCGGCGACTCGACAGACAGGCGTCCAGGGGCTGGAACTGCTGTTGCTGGACCAGGCCAGACCATGCTCGGTTTTGACTTTCACTCTTTGTAAACCAGTGATTTATTACTTGGGTAGAGCAAGATTTTACCTGATAATCTGAGGATCATTGTTAATGTTTTAATATAATGAAATAAGTATTTCTTTATGTGATTTTTAAAAAACTGTACATTCATCAGTTCACTTTAATTACACCAACATTTCTCTGGTCAAACACTCTTTCTGATTTCCTGTCAAAGTGAGTAGGAAACAGAATGCTCGAATGTAATTCACCTTCTCAGCAAACTTTGCCAACACATCTGTTCCCCTAAGCGGGGATAACCGGCGGGGAGGGACTCCAGGTCTGGGTAACTGTGTGGCCTCTGGGCCCCCTCGGTCCATAAAGGAGGTTTACGTGGGTGGCGGGGCTTCGGCCCCGAGGCACAAGCAGCGACTCGGCCCAGGAAGGAAGGAGGGGGCGGATCGCAAGGACCCAGGAAGGAGCCACGTCTGGGCAGGCGTGCAACCCCCTCCTCCTCCGGAAGAAGGCTGTGAGTCACTGCTGCCACCAAACGGGACGTCCAACGCCTGGTCACCAGGACGCCAGGCAGCTGTGAGCCCCGCCCGCAGGAACTCAGGTCCATAAATGAGCATTTCCGTTGACATTACAAAGTAATTTTTAACAGAGCTTACAACAGACAAAAGTGAGATCATATCTGATAAATCTGTAATGAACATGAGGGACACACACCACCATTCTCTCAACCGACAGCCCCCATCTTTCCAGAACCCCCAGGACTTGTGAAGACAAACACAGTGGTGCTAACGTCTGCTGTAACTCCTGGTTAACGTAGGGATCCGTCAGTGGGATGTGAACGGCGCTGACGCCGATACCGATGGTGATCCCTTCATACCAGGGGATCAGGCATCTCTTCCAAACCCTTCATCTGGGCTCACTTCATCCTCATAACCTGGGGAGGTGGGTACAAGTCACTGCCCATTACCCGGACGGGAAGACTAAGGCCCAGAGAGATCCGGTAACCTGCCCGAGGTCACACACTCAGCAAGCGTGTGGATTTGGCCTCGTACAAACCCAGACAGCCTGGCTCTGAGCCTCCCTCACCCCCTCCCTCCCAGGGGAATTCCTGGGGCTGGGGCAGGGGTAGTGGGTGGGGTGGGTGGGTAGGGGGGGCAGGGCATTCAGCCCCACGTGCCTGGGTTCCTGGAGCAGCCCTCTTGGACCAGCACATCTCACCCCTGCTGCCGTCCTCCCCTCCGAGCTCCGGCCCCCAGCCTGTCCTCCATCACCTCACTGCTGAGCCAGGACCAAAAACAACTCTCAGGAAGCTTAGCAAGAAGAATCCGGAAACTGGTCACAAAAACTATTTTCAAAAAAATCAATGCCATGTACCCCAGGCTATAGAAACCATAGCTGGGAGGCTGTGGAAGAAGCCCTGACTGGCGAGTTTAAGGTCTGGGCTCAGCTGGTGGGACTTGGGACTCTGTTCAATCTCTGAGCTGCAGTTCCATTGTTCGTAAGATTGGAGAAAATATCAGACGTAAAGGGTTTTCGAGCTGAAATGAAATGGGTGGTGTGAGAGCAGAGCAAGGTCCGGCCAGGGGCGCGTGGTGCCCTCAAGCTCGTCCCCGAGGTGACCTCTCTGTCCAGATAATCGCCCGAGGGTTTATCTGGGCACTGGGCACATAGGGCACTGCTCCTATGTGGGCTCTGTCCCTGTAGAGACGGTAGGTAATCGAGTCACCATGCGCTGACATGTCTAGATGTCCGTCTCCCTGGTGGTTCCCGTATGAACCGAGAGCAGCCCAGGTGTGTCACCATGGATCCTGGTCGCAGCTCCAGGGACCCCACTCCCGGTGCTCACAGCCTCACGCGACCCTTTTGACACGTAGGATATGGCAGACGCGGTGGGGTGGGCAGTCTCCTGCAGGCAGGTCAGGGCGCCTGAGCCGCCCCTCCTGCTGGTGCCCCCTCCTGGCTCCTCTCACCCCGACCAGCTCCCTCTAAGGAAACCAGCCTGTATGGTGATGCTCCACGGAGAGGTGGCCAGGCGAGGACCTCGGGGAGGCCTCTGCCCATCAGCCCAGGAAACGGGGTCCCGCGCACAACCACCCGTGAGCTCAGAAAGGGGCCCTCCCTGGTCGAGCCCTTGGACAGCGCTGCAGGCCTGGCGACACCTTGTGAGAGACCCAAGGTAGAGGACCCAGCTACGTTGAGCCTGGATTCCTGACCCACAGACTCTGCGAGGTAGCAGGTGTGTGCTGTCTGAGCAGCTACGTTGGGACAATTTGTTACGCAGCAGCAGATAACTAATACACCCCGACCAGTGCAAGCTCCTCAGGGAAAGCACCCAGCCCAAGGCTAGACTGCACGCTCTGGGCTGCCAGAGGCTGGCTGGAATTTGGTGTGGCCCCTGTTGTAAATGCAGGATTTCATGGTGTTCCAGCGAAACACCCTCTGTTAAGGTCAACATGTCCTCTTAACCAGCCCAGACCCAGCTGTGGCCTTGGCCCCATGAGTTTGCACAGGAAATCTAGGATAAGCTCCTGGCCTTTTCACTGGTGGATGTCCTGGCAGAATTACAGAATTCTGGAGCAGTGCAGGAGCTTACAGGTGCCTTGGACCAAGGACGGGGTGAGTTAACGAGGACTCTTAGCTCTGACAGAGCACGTTCACACGTGTGGACAGAATTAGGGGTGCTCCAGCCGCGGACCAGGCAGCGGCAGCCCTAGGACGCCAAGCGTCCAAAGAGTGTATTTTAAAAACAGTGGTTTCAATATGAAAGGAGGTGGAGGCCAGAGAGTTCCAGACTCATAAGAACAAGCATATTTTTCTTACAGATATTTCCGTGATAAAGGTTAGTGCCGAACAAATCCAGCATTTGGTTTCATCCAGCAATGACCTTTGTTTTCCCATCATCACCACTGCTCACACCATCTTATCAGCTTAATCACTGCTACCACCGTTAAGAGACACAAAGTTAGAAGCCATTCAAGCAAACCAGCTACATTGCTCGCGACTGTTGTGGGTTTTCTTTTTTTCCTCTTTGCCTGTAGAGTGAGTTTCCTATCACGGCAAGATCCAGGTCCTGACAGACCACAACTGTATTGTAGCCGACCTGGCCCGCATAACACAATTCACGGTCCCTAATTAACCAAGTGCATCCCATGCAGTTTGTATTCACAAAATTCAAGCTGTAGGGAAAGGATCTTATTCTCATTTTCCCCCTTAGAAAACTGAGGCCTAGAGGAGTTAAGTCACTTGTCCCAGGACGGACTGGATTTGAACTTGGGTCTGCCGACTCTAGGGCCCAAGCTACTTCCCCAGGGCAGAGTTGGGAAGCTTTCCATAAAGGGCCAGACAGCATTTTAAGCTTCAAGAGACAGAAGGTTTCTGTTGCAAGAACTCAACTCTGCCTTTGTATGTAAGGGAATGGGCGTCTCAATAAAACTTTATTTACAAAAACAGGCACTGGCTAGGTTTGGCCTGAGGGCCTGGTCTGAACCCCGCTCTACTAGGGTACAGACTGGTTAACCCGTTGATCTTCCACATTTTTGAACCCCGTGTCTCTCCGCTCTGATGCTGATTCCAGAGGGGCCTTGCTCTCTAAGAGAAAAACAGTGGCCTTGGATGCAGTGGCCACACCGGTGCATCCCAGGACCCCTGGCCAGCTAAGCATTCCTGGAGAACCCTCTGGAAACTCTGGTGCTTGTTTTTCTCATCTGTAAAACAAAGGTGACCTTTAAGCCCCACACCTCAGGTGTGGTGGGTCTGTGAGCCAAGGCAAAGGACACAAGCGGGGGTGGAGGGGGTCTCCCTCCAATTCCCACGTCCAGGTGCCATGGAGGCCGAGCCGGAGTCAGCCAGGGTCAGAGGTCAGACCGAGACCAGGGCTGAGGAGCACCCACTCGACTTGGTGATAAGAAGCTCCAAGGGCGGAGGGGCGGGAGCTGGCAGGGCGGCCGTGGAGGAGAGAACTGGGGTTGGGAGGAGTAGGCAGTTCCCTGGGGGTCTGAGTGCTGACTGGATACGGATTATATTGAGAAACTTATTAATTTTTCTGGGTGTGATAATGGCTTTGTGGTTATATACACATATTTTTGAAAGAGTTCTTTTAGAGACACATTAAGGTATTTTTGAATAAAACGATACAATGTTTACAAAAAAGGACATGATGTCTGAGAACAGGGGAGCAGAGAGGCAGGTGGGTGGCGAGATGGGGGAAGATGGTCACGGTGCCTGGCGGCTGAGTCGGGTGCTGAGCGCACAGCCTTCTGTCTCCTAGTCCGTCTACTTCAAACTTCCCTCATTTCCCCACGTTAAACAACATAAGGCAAACGAAAGCAAGCAGGTTCTTTCACGAAGAGCTGGACTGGGAAGGAGAGGCAAGAGCTGGGCCAGTGTCTGGGGTGAGACCTGGGCTCGGGTGGGACACGGGGTCACGGCACGTCTGGATCCCCGGCTCCGTCCGTGCTGCTGGGAGCCCAGCGGGCGGTGTGAACACCTGACTCTGGGTGGCCGTCTCCCCAGCTGCCCACATGGAGACGGTGCCTCCTTGGGGTGGACGATCCAGTGTCCACTCTGCCTGCAAAGCTCAGCTGCAGCCCCGCTCTTGTTCACCCCGAGCTCTGTGACACTCAGAGGCCCACCCCGTGTGGCTTGACCCTGGATGGCCTCAGCCCCTTCCAGGACCCACGGGAGGCCATTTCCCTTCTGCCCAGAGGGCGCCCTCGTCCAGGGCAGGACTGGGGTCTCCCCGCCTTCAGGGGCCTAGCGAGGGGTGCGCTGCGAGCCACCGGTCAGGTGAACCGCGGGGTTCTCTGGAGACTCTGGCCGAGGACACGGACTCCAAATTGTGTGGCGTTTGCGATCCTTTCCAAACAAAGTGCTACGCGTTAGAATATTCCCTATAACCTTCCTACATTGATGGAAATAAAGTTAGGAATAATGTCATTTCTCTACCACTGCTTCCTGGGCTCCCGTGTCTGCTAGGAAAGGCCGGAACCCAGGCAGGGCGTCGTGGGGAGCCCGGGGGGCATGAGAGGGATGCCCGGGTTTGGGGGAGCGGCTGACCCCACCGTGGCGGGAAGAACGCAGGGTGGGCCTGGTGCAGCCGAGGTGCTGCTGGGGGGCAGACTGGGGCGGGGCCGGGGGCTCCCATGGGCCACTCACGGGAGCACATCGTGCTTCCCTACAGACACGGGGATGCACGGAGGGGAGGAACCGGAGAAGCGACGGGGTGGGGTTTGGGCCCAGGAAGGATCAGTCCAGCGGGGCGTGGAGGACGGGTGGAGAGCGGCTCCAGAAGCCCCTAGGGCCCCCGCGGGAGGGGCCTGGGGGTCAGCTCACCCCCGGGGGGGCCCTGCCCCGCCCTCTGTCCCAGCATTAACGAGGCCCTACCAGGGCCGGTCGCTTTCCCTCCTGCCCGCCCCTGGGGCCGCGTCTGACTGCTCTACTGGCCTAGTCCCGGGGGCACCCCGAGTTCTCGGCGCATCTGCTCCTGGTACCCCGCCCCCACTGCGCTTGCAGAGCGCTTGAAAACCAACGCGGACGCTGGGCTCCTTGTCTCCTTCCCCACGCGGGCCCCAGAGCAGGCGTCCTGGGGTCAGGGGTGCAGGGGAGAGAGCCCGGAGAGGCGGCAAAGGCCCAAGCGGTATCTTGCTATTCTCCCCGGCACGGCGAGGGGACGGGCAAACTCTGCACCCATCCTCCACCTCCGGGCCCCGCGGCCCTGGGTTGGGTGCTGGAGACGCCCCCTCCGCGGGAGCCCCGGGCTGCGCTCCAGGCACTGGCTCCTGGGTGTGCGCGCCGAGGGGGCAGAGCCCCAGGGAGACCGGGTGATGATCTCGGAGCGTCCCCTGTTCCTCTGGGAGATGGCGACAGCGACTCCCGCCTAAGCGGTGGTGCCGACACACGCCCGGCACACGGCAGGCTGTCCCCTGGCCGCTCCACCCGGCGATGGCCTGGGTACGAGTCCACGCCCCGACCCGCACGCAGCACCGCCGCTGAGCCCGCAGGTGAGGCTGGCCACTGAAACGGAGAGCACCTGCCCGCGCGTTTCACCCCTTCGTGGCCTGTGCTCCACGAGCAGTGCCCGGGGGACCCCCGGGGACAGGCCCCGTGCACTGCGGGAAGGGAAGCCACGCTCACGCCTCTCAGACGAGCGCCGCTCATGGTGCGTCACACGCGGTCTCAGGCCAGCGCGCCTCCAACACCCTTTTCTGTCCCCCGAGGCTCGAGGGCTGCCCTCGCTTGCCACGAAGGGGGGCAGAAACACATGGGATTTTCCCCTCGTCCCAACCGACAGTAATCACACACCTGGAGCCCGTACAAGACAGGTAGAACCTGCAACCCTCGAGCAGTTTTTTGAGTCTTGAACGACAACCAAACCAAGAGTTTCAAGATACTTTCCTGTCTTCCGAAGCAGCGCGTACACCAAAGGCAACCCGGACGCTGCTCTGAAATGACTGAAAGGTCATAAATACTGAGTTTGCATGTCTGCCTGTTTTCCCGAAAATCGTGGGCCCAGCGACACAGTCCGGACGTTCCACTGCCGACCTGAGCTTCCGCGGGCACGTCCCACCGGACGCAGAGCGAGTCCTGGCTCCTTCGCTGAAGAACCGACAACGTCCTCCCCCCTTCTGGGTCTCAGGGACAGGGCAGACCTCGGCCCCGGGTCTAGTCAGGGACGAGCCGCTGGGACATCTGGGATCACAGAACAACACAAGGAAACTGCGGGCTGGGGCTCAGACTGCACTGAGGGACCCACCAACTCCAGCAAGAGATGCGAAGGGAGAGACGGGCCAGTGCCATGCCGAAGGCCCTGCACGGGGACCTTCGTGATGGTGACATCCACGGCAGGAAGGTGATGGCCGAGACTGGCCTGGGAGTCTCCCCCTCTGGAGCGAGGCTGTTCCCCTGTGAGGCTCGCGCACAGGTACCCCCACTAGCAGCCCGCCGGGGCCCCGGCCCCCCTCGTCCCGTGTGTCCAGTGAGAGCTGGAGCCTGACACAGCCACGCGGCCGCACACCGGGCCGCAGAGCCCACGCGCGTTTTGCTGGGCTGTGCGGAGTTCCCTCACCCTACACCCCAGACCCGCAGTCCTGGTCCCACGACAGTCTGTGAACATCAGGTGTGTCGGGGCGTCAGGTCCGGCCCAGGCCCAGCACTTGGCTGACTCAGTCGCTCTCTGGCCCGGAACTGCTCCTGCCCGACAGCAGCCTGTCTGGCCAGACCCACCTTGGGTTTGCCCTGGGTTCCTTCTCCTCTGCCTGGATCGTGTGCGTCTCAGCTCTGCAGGTGGCATGGTTTGAATGTGGACAGAGTCCATCCGCTCTGGCTTTAAAACTGGGCCGAGGTTCAGGGGGAAGCGGGATGAACGGGGCCAGGGACCGCTCACCTTGGCCTCCACCCCGGCCCTCTTAGGTCAGGTGGCCGGGAAGGGAATCCACTAACAATCTTCGCCGTGACCTGTGACAGGGGGCCCCGGGCCCCGTGCCTCAGGGAATCAACCCCAACTCACGGGGGCTGTAGCAGCACCTCCAGGGACCGAGCACGTGGCCGGAGCAGGGGCCGCGAGCAGCAGACGGACGAGCGCAGGGTGAAGCCCGGGGCTGCTGGTCCTCTGCAGCGGCTGGGATGTGCGGTTCAGGGCAGCTGCTGAAGGGGTCCGGGAGGGGGTCCCTGCTCTATGAGGATGGGTGCTGTCACGCCCTTTCCCGGGTGAAGAAGACGCCAGCAGGGTGGGGGGTGGCCCCTGTCTGCTTCCATGGGCCCCACCCCCGGAGCTGGCAACACACGCTCTGCCCTCATGTTCCCTACAAGGCGCTCAGGGAAGGATCCGTTTTTGACCCAGTTGGAACAAGAGCCCAGATGGAAGCCTCAGGCTTTGTTAGGAGGGGCTGGGTCTGCTCTGCTGCTGTCGGGGCCCCTCGTGGGGTCAGAGCCCCTGGGGATTCTCAGCCACCACGCCCCCTGAAAGGGCAGAGGCTGCAGGGCAGGCGGGAGCTGGGGCTGTAGGCACCTCGGGCAGGAGCCCTCCCTCTGGGGTCTCCCCTCACCTCCCCGGGCCCCAGGGGTCTCCTCCCTCTGGGGTCTCCCCTCACCTCCCCGGGTCCTGGGGGGTCTCCTCCCTCTGGGGTCTCCTCCCTCTGGGATCTCCCCTCATCTCCCCGGGCCCGGGGGGGTCTCCTCCCTCTGGGGCACTAAGAGCTCTGGCCTTGCTGTCTTGTGTGATTCTGGTGTCGACCAGGCTGCGTTGCTTCCCTCCTTCCTTTCTGTCTAAATCTGTTCTCCTCCTCCTTCACTCCCCCAACATTTCAGAGTGTTTGCTGTGCTCCAGGCAACCACAGAGCCCCGAGGACCCTGGACACTGGGGTGAATCAGAGGGGTCTTTGCATCACAGACAGGAGGTGCAGAGAGCAGAACGGGCGGCGTGTTCCGGAGCAGAGGGGTCCCTAGTTCTGCCCAGGCTGGGGTCAGGGCGGCCAGGGCTTGAGGGGCTGGCTTTGAAGTTGGGCTGAGCGGAAGATTGGGGGGGTCTTTCCAGGGGCTGGAGGGAAGGGCAGGGGTTCCCGGCGGATGCGGCGCGGTGTGGGTGGGATGGCGTATGTCGGGGGGAGGAGCCTGGGAGGTCTGGAAACACAGATGTGCCCCAGGCAGGAGGGCAGCCTTATCCTCAAGGTGGGGCCCGTCCTCCAGTAGTAAGTGTCCTGAAGGCCAGGATATGGGCTCCTTTCCGCTGTAGAACCCCGAGAACACAGAGCTGGGCCTGGAGCTTTCACAGGGGCGGGGGCGGGGGTGGCTGGCGCAGCAGTCCTGCTGAGGAACCCACAGACACACCTCCCAGAAGCAGCTCCGGCCCCGTGGAAAACTCTGCCATGAGTGCTGCACCGACAGCTAGAGCGAACACCCAGTCCCCTTCTGGCAGCACATCCAGATCTCCCCTGGGGATCTGGGGATCCCTCCTCCCATGCGGTCCCTGTGGTCCAGGTAGAGACGACATAATCCCCTGGCTTTGGGACCTCAGGCCATTGGCCGCAGCAGATGGGCGTGTAAGGCAGGCTAACGGGGGCCAGTGGATTGCCACTGTAGGCACCGTAAAAAAAGGAGGCTCTCTTCCTGCCGCCTG
>NC_080078.1:739813-744813 GCF_949987535.1 Balaenoptera acutorostrata | reverse complement strand
TTGGAAGACGGAGCGGGGAGGGGCCGGACTGGGCACTCGGAAATCGGAAAAAAGTGGACCCGAAAGCTTGCATTTGACCAGCTTTATTTATCAAAAATGGTACATATATAAATATTCTTAGACATTTTTGCATTTTACAAGGCTGAGGATTCTTGTTGTGAGTTTTTGTCGGGGTATGAGTTTTTTTCTTTTTCTTTTTTTTGCTCCCTTGAGAGGAGGAGGGTCTCACCCCCAGTCCTGGGTTGCTGCCTAAGTCCGAATTGATACAGCGTGTTTTTAAAAAAAATAAAATAAAAAATAAAAGGAAGGAAACAGAAAAAAGAGAAAGAAGCAGTGTTTCGAAGCCGATCACCTGATTTCGCTGTGTGAGTCGGAGCCTGAGCGAGCAGCCGGGGGCCGGCTGAGCGCCTCCCTCGGCCCCGCCGCCGCCCTCAGTCCATGTCCACCTCCTCGCCATCCGGCGCGCTGGGTCCGGCCGCGGCGCCCGATTCGGGGGTCCCGCCAACGGCCGGCTCCGCAGCGGGGCTGGGAGCCCGCGGGCCGGGCCCGGGCGACAGCGCGAGCGGTGGCGGCGGCGGGGCCGCTGGGCAGGCGGCCCCCGCGTCTGCGCAGTCCCTGCCGCCGCCCTCGGCCGCGGCCACCGCCGCGTCCCGGAAAGGCGCTGGGGTCGGGGCCCCCGAGGAGGCGACGGCGTCAGGGCTGCGGCGCGCGAAGGCCGAGTCCGGAGCGCCACCGGGCCCCGGGAAGGCCCCGAAGCTGGCCTGGGCGGGCGGCGCGGGCGGAGCGGCGGGCGCTGGCGGCGCGTCCTTGGGCGCGGGCTCGGGACCCGCGCCGCCCTTGAGCGCGGCCTGCGGCACCAAGAAGCCGAGCGGCTGCGTGATGGGGTAGAGCAGGAAGTGGCCCTTGCCGATGAGGGTCCGCGGCGCGCACGGCAGCCCGGGCGCGAAGTCCAGCCCCGCAGCGGCGGCGGCGTTGGCGGGGGGCGCTTTCCGGCGCGGCGGCGAGTCGGACAGCAGGCTCTCCACGCTGAACGGGCTGGCCTTGGGCGGGCCCGCGGCGCCGCGCTCGGCCGCCGCCGCCGCCCCGGGCGCACACGGGGCCGCGTCCTTGTCCGCGGGGCGGCCTAGCCGCGGCTGCGGGCCGGCGCCGCTTCTTTGGCTCGGGTAAAAGGCGGGATCGCAGGTGCCGGGAGCGGGCGGCTCGCCGGGCGGTGCGGGCGCAGCACCGGCGGCGCCGGCGGCGTGCGCGCCGGGGCCCTTGGCCGCGGCGGCGGGCGGCGGCGGCTCGGGCGGCTCCGGGGACAGGCCGCCGCCGCCGCTGTCGCTGTCGGAGCTGGGCGCGCTGTGCAGGGACAGGCCGCCGGGCGAGTGCAAGTGGCGGCTCTGGCTCTTGAGCAGCTTCTTCTCGTGCTTGCGCTTCTTCTTCTCCATCTTCTCCAGTTCCTTGCGCGCGATCTCCTCCGGGTCCATCGGCTCGCCACTGCACGTGGTAGGGTGGGAGTTGTGCGCCGGCCGCCCAGGGCCCTTCTTCGTGTTCTCCTTCTTCCTCCACTTGGCCCGGCGGTTTTGGAACCAGACCTAGAGCAGCCGGATAGGGGAAAGGAAGGCACGGTCAGGCAGCGGGCTTGCCGCGGGGGGGGCTTCGGGCCTCCCCACTCCCCCTAGAGAGGCCTGCACAACCTCAGCTCCGGCCAGGGGGCGGGAGCCGAGCCACGCGGCCCAGCCGACCCTGAACTGGATTTCGGCACTCAAGCTGCAGATTCCAAAGTGTTATCTTTTCCACCCAGAAGGAGATAGATGGGGCCTCCCGGCCGGCTTCCCGCTCCAGCTTCTCACCTCGGGGAACTGGGAGCTGCCCCTTCGTTGGGCAGGGCCGGTCTGGCCCCAGACCGAGGGCGTCGGGTTCCTGGTCGGGAGGCAGAGGGCAGGGTCCCTCTTCGCCCCTCCTGGCTTCTCACAGCTTGTGTTCTAAGCAGCCCGCCTGGCCCGGCGCTGAACGTCTGGCCTGAGGACCAGGAGCCGCTGGGCTCAGCTGCCCTCCACACCTGTCTTCGGCTCCCTGGAGACTGAGTCAAAGCCCAGATTTTGGGGGTTCCCGTGAAGGGAAATCTGGGTGCTTTTTCCTCCAGAAGGGCCTGGGAAGCCGAACTGGGGGGAGGAGAGCTTCAGCAGCCCCTCCCTCCCCCCCACCCCCATTCACACAGCCTGCTTTCTGAAGGAAGGTTCCATGCCAGGGCACCAACACAGCTTTCTCAAACCAGTTGTGCTTGGCCTGGACCAGGGAGGGGTGCAGCAGTCAGGGAAGCAAGAGGCCAGCTTCCAGGCCGTGCAGAGAAGAGGCCAGGGCCCGTCCTGCATCCTGCCGCCTCTCTGCAGGCCTCCTCCTGGGAGCCCCGCGGTTCTCCAGGGTGGCAGCAGCCCTAGACCCTGGCTCCAGCACCACACACAGAGTCAAATCCCGCTGAGCCCCAGGCACACGACCCTTCTCAAAAGATCGCGATAATTCGAATTCTTTGTTCCGGCTGTGTAGAGACCGGCACAATGGCAGGCCTGCCTGGTCACCGGCACCCTTTTTTGGTGCCAAGGTGCGTGAGTTAAGTGGTAACCTCCCCAAGACTGTCTCTGCCCTTTCATTCTTTTTTTCTTTTTAAATACTTCTTTTTTGGTGTAAATTCCAGGCTGCCTTGTCACCCAGAATTTCTCATTATCATATTAGAGGAGAAATGAAGAGGTCTTGACTTCACTTAAGACACTTAGAACAAATTGGATAAGAGGATTTACAAACAGAAGAGGTCATGCGGGGAGGCCCAAACACAGGAGAGAACACCTTTTAGACAAAGCTACTGGCGCTAAGCAGGTGCCTTCCCAGCCTTGGCCTCCAAGCCCCGCGCCCACAGCTGTGACCCACACCTCGCTGACCACCACACCGACCCGGAAAAAGATGTCTGTACTTTAGGGAAACATCTAATTATGCACGATTCATCTTGAATTTTCAATCCACCAAATTGACACTGTATTTTTAAAAAGAATACCGCCGGCAGTCTCGGAATAAAACCAAATTACGAGAGAAAAAAAAAAAAAGATATAACCGATGGTGTTAAAGATTCAGACACCCTTTCCCCCCACAATGTGTTAATTGTTCGTGTCCGCCTCCCCTTCCTCAGCTGCCCCCTTCTGCGAAGCTCTGAATAAATACATGTTTTCATGTGAATATTTTAGAGGCGAAAGTAAACAAACGCGCTAGCTGCAGGCTGGTGTGCGGAGCCCCCAGCCGGGGCCCGGAGTCGCGGGGTCTGCCTTCTCCCGGTCTCCTCCAAGTCCCAGCCGGGCCGGTTCCTTCTGGCCGCCTAGCCCGCCCCAGCGCCTCGTTTCTCGCCGTCGCCCCGACCCACCACACAGCTCCCCGGTTCGGACGCAGCAGCCGTTCTCCGGCCCCTCCCGAGCCGCCTCGGCTCCCTCCGGGATGCCCGCCTCCCTCTCCGCGGGGCGCCGAGCCCCGGACCCCCCCACCTTCCGGAGGGCGTGCGCGCGGCGGGCTCTGACGGAGGCTGTGGTCTCCCACCTGGAAGCCGAGAACAAAGGCGGGCCGGGCCGCGCAGGCCGCCAGGCGGGATGCTGGCTCCCGGGACGCACAGGCGGGTCTTTACCTGAACTCGGGACTCAACCAGATCCAGGCGCAGCGCCAGCGCCTCGCGCATGAACACGTCGGGATAGTGGCTCTCGTTGAACGCCTTCTCCAGCTCCTCCAGCTGCCAGCCCGTGAAGTTGGTGCGGGTGCGCCGCCGCTTGCAGCCCGGGCTCTCCTTGTCCGGGTCCCCCGAGTCTGCGGGCACGCACAGGACGCCGCGCGGCTCAGCCCGGGCCCGGCTGGAACGCGGCCACCCGCTTCTGTCCAGGGGCCACCGAGAGGAGAGGGCGGCGCGCGCCCTGAGCCGGGCGGAGGGCGGCGACCGAGGAGCCGTGGAGCCGCGGCCGCCGCGCCGTGCCGCAGCCGCCCGCGACCCACTCCTCCGCCCGACGGGGTCCCCTGCCTCCCGCCGCCCCCTCCCCGCCCGCCGCGCCTACCTGACAGCTTGAAGGGCTGGCTATCGCCGCCGACCCCGCAGGCGGCCGGCAGCAGCGGCGTGGGGTTGACCACCGAGGCGGCGGCGGCGGCGGCGCACGAGCCGCTGAGCAGACCGTCGATGGAGAAGGGTACCGAGGCGGCCGCGGCGGCGGCGGCGGCCGACTGCAGCTGGTGGCCGGCCAGCTCGTACACGTGGTGGTGGCCCAGCGGGTAGGGGAAGCCCACCACGCCGCCCAGTGAGCCCCCGAACTGGGCATGCGGGTGCTCCAGGAGGCGGCCGTCCATCATCTCGCGCGGGGGGCCGGCGGGGCCGGCGGCGGGGCGCGGGGGCGCAGGCCGGGGCCGGGGCGGGCCAGCGGCGGGAGGCGCGGACGGCGGCGGCGGAGACAGGGACCCGGAGCCCTACACATGCTTCGCCCGCGCTCCGGCGCTTTACTTTATCAACATCAAGCTCCCGATAATTAGCCGCGGCCCGGGGAATTTGGGACCAATAAGAAGCGCTAATCGGCTCTGACGTCAGAGGCGTGCTGGGTGCAAGGAAACGTTTTCCATATCGATTGCTAATTATACCTGACATGCACCTCAATAAACAGTATCAGGAACTGTCACAACAAGACGGGGGGAGGGGCGCGGGGAGCGACCCGGGCGGGGGCCCCCGGCGAGCCCCCACCCCCATCCCCGCCGGACCCAGCCCGCGCCTCCCCCTGCCGCCGGCTCCCGCCCCTCCGCAAATCACTAATAGATTTCCCTTTAAAACATTCGCCGGCGTGTTGTGGGGGTTTTTCACCAGAAATGCTGTACTCTCTGAACCTTTAAAGCGATGTTGCTCCAATTACAGAGAGACACTGAGCGGCAAATAGACTGATCCAATAATAGGAGATCCATCATCCGCTCTTTCCGAAACTGTCACATTGAATTTAAAACTACAAGGGCTT
>NC_080078.1:707313-734813 GCF_949987535.1 Balaenoptera acutorostrata | reverse complement strand
CTGCCAGGGGCCCTCAGCCCCTGTTCTCCAGGCCTAGCTGGCTGTCCAGGCCTGGGCCCTGGGCCTCGGGAGCCCTTCCCTTAGGAGAGCAGTCAACGTGAGCAGGTCGAGGGCCCACACTGACAGTCCCCCACAGCGGCAGGGTCTCCTCCCCACACCGAGTGGAGGGCACTGGAGAACAGGGAGCAGCTAAAGGCTGGACCGAGCCCCGGCGACATGGGAAAGTCCACCGGTCTGCTGGGCCCAGGCAGGCCGTCCATGCCCGGACGGGTCTCAGACACGAGGACCAGGACCTGAGGCAAGAAGGAGCTGGACGCTTGGGGACTCGGGCTGTGCCGGGCAGATGGCTGGACGGCCAGACAGTGGCCAGCCGCCCAGAAGGGAAGTCTGGAGGTGGCCGCCTCCCTGCACCCTGCCCACCAGGTGGTACAGCAGACAGTGTCCCTCCCTCCCTCTCCCTGGACTCTCCCCTCCTAAGGAGACATCCCGGTGACCACTGCCCCGGCCACCTTTGTCCCCTCTCTTGCCCAGGGTTCCTGCGGCCAGGGTCCCCCAGGCCAGGGGCAGCCCCTCCCTCGGAGTCTCGGGAGCGGAGCGGGAGACCGGGAAGGGTTAACACGCTTTGTTATCTCTCCTTTGAATCCTCAGATGGGCCAGCGGCTCACGTTGTTCGGATCTGGTAGAGAGAAAGCGTTAACTATTATCTGCTTCTAGCTGACCATCTGCTGTTGCAGAAAATTCAAAACCCTGGAGATCTACTTATATCCACATCGTAAACGAGAAAAGATGTTTTAATTAAGGGAAATCAGGTTAACTTAGCTCTAATTTACAAGCCGCCTGCCTAATGAATTGTCTGGGCTGCTCTCTCTTTGTAGAGAGTAAATCTGAGGATCCTTTCCCTCCGCAGTTCAGACACTAATTAACTAACCAAGAATTTTAGTAGCACACCCGCCTGTCGCCTAATAGTTTTACCTAAAGCCAGCCCGGTCATTGCTTGTACAAATTGCCAATTAAATGTGATTGATATAATGAAATTGGATTGTATTTTTCACTTACCTCCTTCCGTCCCCCCTCATCCCGCATCATCCTACCCCTCTGTCGAGGGTGGCGGGCACATGCGTGTGTACACACGCACCCCCCTCGCCACCAAGTTGAACAGAACCGGCCCCCAGCTCGGGCCATCGGGCCGCAAGCGGCGCCGGCGCCAGGACGGAGCAAGTCCCTGTTAAGCCAACATTTCTATTAGTTGAAGTTAACAGGCGTAATCTTGTTTCCAGATATTTATCCACGTACCAAGGGCTGTAGTTACATGTTTGAAGTTAGGGAGGAAAAGTGAAAGATCTAAGCAGTCATTCTAAAAATACATTAACAGTTTCCAAAATCTATATCGCTGCTTAATTAAATATGTTATCCTGTTTATAGGATCTGGGGCTAATTATTTAGAGTCATTTAATCTACTCAATTTGCACGTTAATTAAACAGCATCGGGTTGCTGAGCCGGCCGCGGCCGGGCGGGAAGCAGCGCCGCCTGGCGGGCGCGGCTCGCACCCGCGGACCGGTCCTCGCGCTGGTTCGGCGAGCCGGGCCGGGGACGCCGACAGTGCGGCGGCCCCGGGGCTGCGCTATCCCCGCGAAGCGTTCCCAGGCCGTCCTGCAGGAAACTGAGGGTGGCCGGCCGGCCGCCCAGGACCTGCTCTGCGGCTGTTTATGGGGAGGGGATTCCTCCCGCCCTCCGTCCCTCCATCCCTCCGTCCTCCCCGGGCGCAGGGGCGCAGGGGCGGCGCCGGCCGGGCCTGGTTAACCGCAGAATGATGGAGCCGCGCCCACCCCGCGCTCGCCGCCTAATTGTTCCCGCCGCCCGTCCCCATCTGTCCCTCTCCGCCCTTGTGTGTTTTGGCCTTTGTCTCGCTGCCCTGCGCTGACACCCTCTTTCAAAGCCCACTTCTGTCGCCCTTCACCGATCGCTTCTGCCCCATTAACCCATCGGCACGAGGCTCCGGCAACAAAGGACCGGAGTCGGGCGGACGCGCGCGCGCAGCCCCATTGTCCGCCGCTGACCCCACGGCCCGCAGCCTGGCCCGGCCGGCCCGACGGGGCGGGGACGGGGCTGGCCTTGCAGATAAACAGAGGAGGCGTCCTGCCGGGGCCGAGCTCCGCCCTCAGTAAACGGGGACGGCCATGGGGACGGGGACCAGGACGGCTGCCTTGGCAGGGCCGGCGAGCAGCTGCCGCCGCGGGAACGGCGCGCCCGCCCGCCCGCCGGGCAGCTAATCCGCCGCAGGCCCCTTTGTCCCTCGCTGGACGTGAAGCTGGCAGAGAGAACGGCTGGGGAGAGAGGCAGGCCCGCCTCGTGGCCTGGTAAACAAAGACCAAGAACTGTGGCTAAGCGGGGTTGCAGGTTGACCGGATTCCCGGTCCTGCCCCGGGAAGGAGAGCTGGCCCCCCAGAGCGGGCAGGGGCACTTGGGCTCCTCCGGGGGTGCAGCTGCAGCACCCGCCACGACCTAGGCCTTCCCCGCACAGCCGGGCCCGGGCCCGGGGGCCTGAGGTCGCGCCGAATGATCACTCCCTCCCACCTGGCCTTCAGGGGTGCTGCACCTGGAAACGCTGCAGAGGTTTCCACTCGCTGCGCCCTAGAGATGAGGGGCGTTAGCTGGAACCTACAGGCAGCTTCTGGGAGGGCGCTGGCATGTGCCACTGGTGTCTCTGCAGCTGTGGTCCCTCTTCACTCTTCTGGAAGCACTCTGTCTGGCCCAGGGCTCCTTATTCTGACCAGTGAGGCACGAGGGAGGTGGATCATGGCCCAGGGGCATCCAGAAGGTCACCTTTCTCCACAGTGGGTATTGAGGTGCCAGCAGGAGGTGGGTGGGCCCAGGCGGTGCTGAGATGCATGAGGACGCAATAAACAGTCTGGTCTTGGCATCAGGCTCCTGGAGACCCCCGCTCTTTTCACCTGGAACCTGCTTGCTTTCATGTGCTACCCCACAAACGCCGCTCTGGGAGCTCAGCAGTGGCCCTTTGCAAGGCCGTCTGCAAGACACCGAATGTCTCCCCTGGAGACGTCGTATGTCAAGGCTAGGTGAAAGGGGTTCCAGTTTCTAAGTCTGCCTAGACTACCTTCTTGTTTTTAAAATTCATTTAACATTTAAAATAAAGAGATTGCAAGAGAAACAAGAAAGGGCACAGTAAGATCGCCCTAGGTCGCCATGACACCTCTGGCAGGAACTCGCCTCTCCCTGCCCACGCCCCAGCCCTGGTGCTCGTGAACCAAAGGTCTGATTCTGGGCAGCTCTGCTCTTTTCTGCTGCTGGCCTAGTGACAGGGAAACCACGACTCCTTTCAGAGGGTCTGGTGGTTGTCAAGAGTTCAGAAGGAAGGGGCCTCCTTGTCTCCTTCCGTTTCTTTGCCTGGAGCCCAAGTCATGCTCCAGTTTTGCTCCTACAGGGATTTTACACGTCAGCTTTACAACGTAGCGGAAGCCCAGGCCCTCTCTCTGCTTCAGGCGCAGCTTGGAATACTGACCCAAGGTTGGTCCTGGAGGGCTTCGCACGCGACAATTTGTGCAAGTGTTTAGGCAAAAGCAAAGGCTGACGCTGACAGAGTTCAGTGCGGCCGGCAGGACCGGCAGAGCCGCTTCCCGGGCGTTTGCCGCTGTGGCCAGGGACTCGAGGTCCAGGAGCTGGAGTCAGGCCAGCATCGAGAGGCGAGGGTAACTGTTAAATAGCAGCTTTATTGAGATGTCACTGCCACACCAGCAAATGCACCCTTTTAGAGTGTACAGTGTCCTATTTTTAATGCATTCACAGAGCCACGCGGCCATTGCCACTAATTCCAGCACATTGCCATCGCCCCCAAAAGAAACCCGCACCCATTAGCAATCACTCCCCATCCTCCGCCCCTCCCCCCCCCCCCAGCCCCTGGCAACCACTAATCCACTTTCCGTCTCTATGGATTAGACAAGGATAATTTTGCAAAAAGAAATTCTACCAGTCTGGGAAGGAGTGTATAAATGAGGAATGTGAGGGTCAGGCCTGAAAACTCTCTCTCTGTGGATCAACAAGGCACTCGTCCCCACCCAGGACATCTGTTTTAAACATCAGCATTTTTTTTTTTTTTTCAGTTTACAGATATGTTCTTTTAAAAAAAATTATGTTGAAGGCTAGTTGATTTACAATGTTGTGTTCGTTTCTGCTGTACAGCAAAGTGATTCAGTTGCACACACACGTATATACATATATTCTTTTCCATTATGGTTTATCACAGGTTATTGAATATAGTTCCCTGTGCTCTACAGTAGGACCTTGTGTTTATCCATCCTATATATACTAGTTTGCATCTGCTGACCCCAAACTCCCAATCCTTTCCTCCCCCACGCCCTCTCCTTTGGTAACCACAAGTCTGTTCTCTATGTCTGTGAGTTAATAGATATGTTCTTCAAATCACCTCTGGCCCCCCCTGTTTTCTCTCTGCTCCTGGGAGTGCCAGGTGGCCCCAGCGTGGTGGAGACCACACCTTTCCCTCGGGTCAGCGACAGGCTAACACTGGGGCTGGCTGGGCACCCAGAGTGGCCTCGGGGAGGGTCCTCACAGCCGTCCCTAACTCCTTCCTCCCCAGCCTTGAGGTCAATGTGACATTCAACGGCCATGGTGCTTTGTCAACTATGATTTCAATTTTAATGCACTTAAGAGGTTATTCAGTTCAGAAACTGCCATTCTGTTTTCCCTAAGCAAAAAATTATTTTTGAATTTAGCCCATTTTTAGCACCAAATCTTGCCATCATCCCATTCTTTACAAGCCTAAACTCCTAGCGATCACAGCATCGGGTTTCTAATGAGCATTTTCTTGATCTACAGCAGAAATGAGCAGTTATCTGCTAATAACCCCTGAGTCTGAAATTAAAAGGGCTGAGAAAATAAACCAAATTGCCAAGATCAGCTCTTGTTAAATAAAGGCATTGTGAAAAGACGTAGCACAACATTCTCATGTATTGGATCGGCGACACGATGGCTCCTAATTTGAGGTTGTAATTATTTAATACCACTTAGTAGCTGCAGAGCACTCGCCCTACGAACGTTTAATGGACATTTGTTAATTAATTCTCAGCAGAGCCCGTCCAGCTACTCTGTACAAGAGAAACTGAGGCAGGCGTTGGAGGTGACAGAACGGAAGTTCCACACAAGAGCACAGATGCGGGCGGCCCCCTCCCTCCTCCCACCCGCTCCTGACGACTCAGGGCCCCCCCCCTGCCCTCCCGTCCCACCCCCCCACCCGTCTGAGCTCATTCCTGCCCAGTGATTTATGGCAGTGGCGGGTGACAGGGGGAAGTCTAAATGGCTCTGAAGAAATTCATAAACAAAGGCAGAGTTAAAGGAATTATGTTCCTGCTGCCTTTGACTTAGCTATAGAGTCAGATGTCAGCTTTACTCCACCCACCAGGAGAAAAAACGAGAACAGCTGACAGTCGGAATTAACTACAGTTAAAGGCTACAGAAACCGTGAGTTCCGGAGCTGCCAGAGTGGAAATCTGGGGAGAGGCGGCAGGTTCATGAGAAGGAACCACACACTGGCACAAGCCGGGACTCACCCGTATCCTCGCGGATGGCAGCTGAGATGGCAGAGAGACGCCCAAGTTTAAACTTAAGTCACCGCGGGCTTCCTTGTCCTGCCTTCCCATCCGGCCACCGGGGGTGTCCCCAGGCCCCCTCGGGAGCGCGGGAGATTGCTCTCTGCGGCTTCCCGTTGTCCTCATTGCAAGAAAGCTGTCCTTCCAGAGGCACAAGCAGCGGCAAGCGAGGAGAGAGCCTGGGAGACCCCGGGGAGAAGACTGCGGTCCCCAAGGCCGGTGGGGCTGCAGGGCCCCCGCCCCGGGATCACTCCCAGACCCCTCGTTACCGTCCCTGGCTCAGGAACGACTGTCACACGCTCCCCTGCCCCGAGCAGGCCGCTCTGGAGACAGGAGGCCAGGCCCTGGTCCCTCTACCCTGACTGGTCTGATTCGAGGATGTAGGACCTGTCTGATTCTTGGACCTACAAGGAGTAGGACGAGTGCGAGCTGCAGGGCTGTGGGAACCAGCCACCCCCCTTCTCTGACCAGTCAGATGGGCCCAAGGGTCCAGGGGTCAGGGGCCCAGTGTGTCCCACGCGGCGGCTGAACTGTGCCCGCTCTCAAGGTGGCCTTCACCACTGAAGTGCCCTCCTTTGCTTTCATCAACGCGATGGAATAAAAGCGCGGCAGGACGGTGGCTGCGGGGAGGGCTCCAGCCGCCCCCGAGCTGCAGGGGTGTTTCACGGTCATTTGCCCACAGTTTCCCCCCTAAGTCAGTGAGAATGACCTTGTGGCCAGGGAGGCTGTGTGTGATGGGTGACGAACGACAGATCTCAAGACAGAGGAGATTCAACGCCCAGATTCAACACCCAGAACTGCCCAGACACAGAGAAGAGACCGGAAGTCCAGCGGGCGCCAGCCGGAAGGGGCGGGGCCGCCGACCGACGCCCCGGGACGCCCGTGGCCGAGGCCCAGCGTGTGGGGCGTGAGCTGAGCCGTCGGCCCCAGGCCTCGCTCTAGGCTGTGACCTGGCACAGCTGCCCTGCTCGCCGGCCGAGGCCACCAGGACCCAGGTGCGCAGGTGGGGCTCGGTGCTCGGGGCCGGGGGGAGAGGGCACGCCTGGGACTCGGGGGGCAGAAAGCTGGGGCCAGAAGGAGCCAAGTGGGCTGCAGGCCCCGGAGGGGCTGGGGCAGGCCCGGGGGGCGGCCCGGCTCGGGCTGGGGGCCGTCAGGAAGCAGGGCTCGTTCTGTAACCGGCTGTCTTAGAGAGGCTCAGTGACTCTCCAGACCCAGGAGCCGCTGGATGGGTCATTTCAGCCGGGAGAGGAGGTCCGGTCCGCTGTGCCTTGCACCGTGGTGCCGCCTTTGTCTGTCTTAGGCGCGATGACGTGTTTCCCCTCATTTCTTCCCAGAGAGTGACTTTGGCGCTGCTGCTCTGAGAAGCGGTTGACGCCCAACAGGACAGCACGGGGGCTTCTGGGGGGGCTGGCCCTGGATGTCGAGGTGGCTTGTCTTTACCCCCCGGAGAAGAAAGCCCTCTGGACTCAGTGTCTCCCAAATTTCAGGTGTGCAGGTCTTGCCGTATCCTCCTATCCACATACCATGATTTACTTTCTATTTCTCTTTAAATCTACTTGAAACAGAATTGCCTTTTTTTTTTTTTTTTGGCCGCACGGCAAGGCCTGCGGGATCTCAGTTCCCCGACCAGGGATTGAACCCCAGCCCACGGCAGTGAGAGTGCTGAATCCCAACCCCTGGACGGCCAGGGGATTCCCCAGGACCGCCCTTTGACCTCAGTCCCGTCCTCAACCAAATCTATGAAGTCCTAAGTTCAGCGTGCCCGTTGCTATCTCTCATACGTGTTTTGAGATAAGTGATGGTTATTAAACTAAAAAGTGCTTGTTTGTGCGCCCCCGTGGTCATCTCGCAGGACACCAGGAGCTCGCTGTCCTCCGTTTTGGAAAGTCCTGGACCAGATGACCTAACGACAGATTGTGCAGAAGTCAGACCATCTCCCTGTATGAGGCAGCGAGGGCCCTGGGGACGGAGGCTGCGCAGGAGCCCGCGGCGTCCCGTCTACCGTCTGAGCGACGCTGGAGCAGCGTGTCGTCCTCTCTGAGCCCCACGTGCCCAGCTCCGCTACAGGGTGAGCTGGCCGTGAGGACCAAGTGAGTTTAGACCGGGAGAGAGTTGGGAAAAGTGTTGTTACTGTTCTAAAGGAAGGTAAAGGCGGTTGCAGCTCGAGCTGAGTATTGGGTTTCTCTGGGGATTCAAGATTTCTTGAGTCTAAAAGCAGCGGAGGGGTTGATGATTCTTGAGGACATGGTGCTCAGTGAAATAAGCCAGATGCAGAAGGACAGACACTGTGTGATCCCACTTCTACGAGGTCACTGGGGGAGTCAGGTTCACAGAGACAGGAAGTAGGGGGTGGGGTCCGGGGGCCTGGGGAGGGGACTCAGTGTTTAACGGGGGCAGAGCCTCAGTTTGGGAAGATGAAAGAGTTCTGGAGATGACGGTGGTGATGGCTGTACAACGGTGTGAATGTACTTGATGCCCCTGAACTGCACACTTTAAAATGATTAAAATGGTAAATTTTATGCTGTGTATGTTTTACTACAATGAAGAAAAAAAGAGTACAGGGGAGAGAGGAACACGCTGGTGATGGGTACTTGGGGAATCCATGCTGTTAAGTCTCTCTGCTTTTGTTCATGGTTGAAATTTTCCATAATTTTTTAAAGATTTCTCAGGTTTTCCCCCAGGAGGGCTGTCCCCCAGGAACGGGGTCTCAGAGCTCATGCAGGTGCGGCCTCCCTGGAGGGTCCACGTCCTGAGGGAAAGTCCACTGAGGCATTTTTGTGCCTTCCTCCATGCCTTTCCTCCTAAGGTGCTTATTTCTAAAGCAGCCTTTTTTTTTCCGTGGCCAGGTCTTGGCCCCCACTCTGGGGGGACAGTAAAGGTGGCCCAGGAAGGGCCCACAACTCCCATTTAAGCAAGTGCCAGCGCCTGGGGATGGTGGAGGACAGCCCTGCTCACCCTCCAGTGGCCACGGGTGCTGGGAGGCACGGCAGGCGGGCGGGGAGGGCCGGGGACCACTCCCTCTGGAGGCCTCAGTTTACTGCCTCTAGCCCCTTGTGGGCCTTGCAGGTCACACTTTGCCTAGCCCTCCCCTGTGTGCCCAGCACAGCGAACACCGCTTTGTGGCAATGTTCAGATGCGTTTAGATTCTGGCTCTGGCATTTAGTGAAGAAAGCTGACTCAGTTACAGCCAACTAAAAGGACTTCCCTGGCGGTCCAGTGGTTGGGACTCCACGCTTCCACTGCAAGGGGCACGGGTTGGATTCCTGGTCGGGGAACTAAGATCCCGCATGCCCTGCAGCGCTGTCAAAAGAAAGAAAAAAAAACACCTAAAGAAAACGTTTTCCTCTTCCCTGTGACTTTCGTTTCCATGCTTCCCTCACCTTTTAAAATTTTCTACCTGCCCCAAAACATTCCCATTTGATTTTCCCCCCAGAGGCCTGGCCAGCAGAGATGTTCTGAACTGGGCAGATGTTACTGGAACCCCTGGGCTATGATACACACTTCTTTAAAAGGACTTCCCCAAGAAGCTGCCTTTCAGGTGAACCCCCATCACGCCTGCAGTCTCTCTACCCACCTTGAGAACCAGGCTGATGTGAGGCCCTGGGAGAGGCCCCCGGGAGAGACACGGTGGTCTTCCGGTCCTGGAAAATGAAGCCTGTTTTTGTTTCCCCTGAGGTCAGTGGTGTCCTCCATCCTTAAGCTCCTGTCACAGTATTGGAAAGAAAAACCAATCCGACAGACAACATTTACTACTAGGAAACCACCCAGAGACTCGGGCCTCTGCTTTCCGTGTGCTCACAGCCGAGTGTCTGGGTTTTCCTAAAAACCTCCCCCTGCCTAGTTTCTCTGTGCATATATCACTGCATTTTGGACACTTGGCTCTTAAAATTGTCTCCAAGCCTCTTTGGCATTGGATAAAAATGTCTGCATAATTAAACGTAAGCCACCAAACAAGGAGCATTCGTTAAATGTTCGAGAACATTTCCAACGCACAGTGTGAAACGAGAGGTGCACTCTGAGGGCACCCCTCTCTGCTCCGCCTTCAGGAGCTGAGCAGAGGCTGCGTCCCGTTATTTGAGCTTTGTGGTCCCTAGCCACCGCTGTTTTATTAATTTTTTTATCTATAATTCTAGACTACTATTGCATTTATTAGAACAATAGGGAAGCTTATTGAGGTGGTATTTTTATTAAAATTTCTATTAACTTTTGCTATCAGTACAGTTGTAGATTAATTAATTTTTACTACTTTTCTAAAGCAAAAAATATTAGAGCTGATCCCAAGTTACTTCAAATGGGAAACAAGCCAAATCAGGAAAAGAGCAGCTCAGCGCGAGGGATCTCACTGGTTTAGAGTAAGAAGAAGTTTACGGTCGACGGGGAGTTTGCAAAGCGGATGTCTTCACCTGGGGGTGGTTCAGGCCGAGTTCTGCTTTGTTGTGTCCGTGTTGATTCTCACAGAGAGACACATACAGATTTACTCTTTTAGTTTAGTGGGGGGGTTTTGTTTCATTTTGTTTTGTTTTTGGAGCGGGTGCACACTTCTATGAAGTATTTTTTTTTTAGGTGAAATTCACATAATATGAAACTCACCATCATAAAGTGGACATCATTAGTACAGTTACAATACTGTGCAATACCACCGCCTCTACTCAGAGGTCTCTCCTCATCCCCAAGGAAACCCCGGACCCATTAGCGGTCACTTTCTGATTCCGCCTCTCCCAGTCCCTGGCCTCCACTAATCTTTGTCTCTGTGGAGTTGCCTATTCTGGAAGGTTCACATAAATGGAATCATACACCACGGGGCCTGTGTTTCTGGCTTCTTTCACTGAGCATTGTGTTTTCCGGGTTCATCCAGGTTGCAGCCTGTGCCAGGGCTTCGTTCCTTTTTACGGCCAAGTCATCGTCCAGTGTGTGTACAGCACGCCTGTTGAGCCATCACCTGTCGTGGACACTTGTTTCCACTTTTTGACCGCCGTGCTTGGAGCTGCTGTGAACGCGTGTGTGTTTGAGGCCTTGTTTTCAGCTCTTCGGGGTGCAGACCTCGTGGAGCCGCTGGTCACGTGATCACTCTGTGTTTTCTACCCTCTTGCTTTTGCTAGTGCATTTCCCTCCTCCCCGTCCCAGTTGGGCAGCTGCAGAGTGACACACGGGGTGGTGATGGTGACGGGAGTCACCTGCCCTGGCGGGGACTGCTCCCCGAGGGGCTGCGGGGGACGGAGACGGGAGGGTCCTCTGCGGCTCTTCGTGTGGCTCTGTATTTCCTGAGATGCCCGTGCGTGGGTCCCAGGATGGGCGTCAGGCCCCCTCGGTGTTTTCTGGCAGAGAATGGATACCACTGGCAGCCACATCCATTTCTTCCCCCCTAAACTTGCTTCATTTTAAAATGAAATATGTTAAAATCTTCCAACACTCCAGCCAGCAGTACCCGACCAAGGGGACAGGCGAGGGGGGCGCGCCAGCCTATCCTGAGCCCCCTGCCGCATCCGGCTCTGCGCTGGGCCCTGCTTTCACTCCGCTCCGTACCCTGGAAAGAAGGGTTTGGCCGTCCCTCTTTTTCACAAATAGAGATTAGGTGACATGCCCAGAGCTAGCAAGGGTGGAAGAGCCAGACGTGCCTGTCCTCCAGACCTGTTACCTGAGAGGGAGACGGTCAGGCACAGACCCCCAGAGGAAAGAAGGAGGACCCTCCCCACAAGCTCCCCCCTCGGAGGGAGGCAGGTGCTCCGTGAACCAGAGCAGATCCAAGGTGGCTTTCACTTTCCATGTCATCCTGGCCTGGGGAACTCCGACGGAGTGGGCACTGCCACGGCAGCCCTGACTCTGCAGAAGTGGCTGTTGGTTAGGGCAGCGTGGCCAGCCGGTGGCTTCTTGACTTACCTCTCCATGACTGCGGCGTGGACCACCAGTGTACCCAGCAGCGGCGCACCCCTCCAGCGAATGTTCACAGACGGCAAGGTGTGAACCAGCTGAGCGAGCGCCGAGGTCTGGTGTTGGACATCCCAGGCTGATGCCCGGCCACAGCCGACAGGCAGCATGGGAGCCGCGGCCTGGACGTGGGAGGGGAGGGGGACGGCAGGAAGGCGCTGGCTGCAGATGCCTGTCCTCCGCGCCCCAGCCCAGCAGAGCAGCTCCGGGTGGAACGTGCAGCCGCCGGTCAATGGCAGGCCTCGCGCACAAGGCACACCTGGTGCCCAGGTGTTTGGGCTTCTCTCTGGCAGCCAGCCAGCCACAAGGACTCTCTCTCCCCGTCCTCTGACCTCCCCACCCTCAGCATTACCCCAGGAACACTCTGGGGTTGCTGCGTTTGGAGAACGAAGCCCAGGGCACAAACTGACTTCCGTCTGCAAACTGAGGCTTGGTTCTCAGCCCTCGACCCGCCCTCCGCTGGCTGTCCTCTGCTCGGGCTGGGATCTTCAGGGCGAAGGGCCAGGAGCCTTGGAGCTGATGCTCCCAGTGCTTGGAAAGCCAGCGTGTTGCCTAATTAGACCATCTGGATATGAGAGGTGTCCAGACTCATGGAAATCCAAGCCCAGTGGGAGGCGGAGACTTCCTTGGGAGCGCTGGGTAAGGAGCCTCCTTCCAGCTTTGGGTGTGTCCCCAGGCTCCGGGACAGCAGCTTCCCTCCAGGCCGCAGACCAGGATGTGCAGGAGGGCCCTGCAGGCTGGTGAGGCAGCGGGAAGCCGTGGCCGCCCCGTGGCCCCTCCACCTGCCCTTCTGCTTAGAGGGGAGCTTGGGGTTTAGGAAGGGCGTTCACACGCTGCACTTGAAGTTTCTTCTCTCTGGAGAGAGTCATCCTGGAGAACTGATTGCCGAGAACAGACTGGAGCCCGAGGGTGGCGAGGTCCACCTTCCTGCAGGAGGTGGGTGGACACTGGTGCCCACTAGGGAGCTGGGGCGATGACTTGTCTATCAAAGCGTGGAAGCATTAGTACACTTATCAAAATAAGTGCTGGCTCATATGCGTGGGACCAAAAATAAATGAGGCCAGGCCTGAACGAGATCAGGCTGGCTGCCAAAGGAAAATACAGGACGTCTATGAGAGAGTCTATAAACGTGACCCTGTTTGTTTTATGAGGTTCTTGGGGGAAACGTTTTTAGTTGAATTCTGGTTCCTGATGTTTCTTTCTTTTTTTTTTTAAATATCTACTTGGTTGTGTATTTCTTTTTTAAATTTTATTTATTTATTTATTTATTTGGCTGCGTTGGGTCTTCATTGCTGTGCGTGGGCTTTCTCTAGTTGTGGCGAGCGGGGGCTACTCTTCGTTGTGGCGCGCGGGCTTCTCACTGCGGTGGCTTCTCTTGTTGCAGAGCATGGGCTCTAGACGTGCGGGCTTTAGTAGTTGTGGCTTGCGGGCTTCAGTAGTTGTGCTTGTGGGCTCTAGAGCGCAGGCTCAGTAGTTGTGGCGCACGGGCTTAGTTGCTCTGCGGCATGTGGGATCTTCCCGGACCGGGGCTCGAACCCATGTCCCCTGCATTGGCAGGCAGATTCTTAACCACTGCACCACCAGGGAAGTTCCCCTGATGTTTCTTAAACCTAAGTCAAATCTCCAAATGCTTACTGCAACTCTGTGATGAGCGAGGTGGTGTTCTGGAAGCAATAAAGGAATAAAGGGAACTAGGAATAAAAATGAGCTTCCAGTGATTTCTGTGCATGGAGCCCAAGTGGAGACAGGGAGGGTAGGTGGAGGGCAGAGGAACTAGGAGACTGATAATAGGATAATATGGAAAAGGTGACAGGATGGAGGCCACCAAGGGGACCCAACACCCACCTAACAGGTGTCCCAGGAAAGGACAGAGAGGTGGCGCAGAGGCCACGTGCAGAGGAAATGCCTGGGGATTTCACAGAAGTGATTAAAGAAATAGACTCTTGGATTCAGAAGACTAAGTCCCAAGCAAGATACATAAAAAGAAGTCCATATCTAAATGCTCTGCCTTGAAAAAATCACAGGTTACCAAAGACAGAGAGACAATCTTGCAGTGGGGTCAGCGAGAAACATGGGTTCCCTGCAGATAAGTGATGGTGACGGCAGACTTCTCAACTGCAAAACAGAGTCAAAGATACAATGGAATGATGTTTTCAAAATGCTGGTAGAACATGGACTTCAACACAGGACTGTTCACTCCTTGCTAAACCATCTTTAGGTGAAATAACGACATACAGACACATTCAAACAGACCCTGGCTGAAAGAACTACTAAGGAAATAAGGAAAATCCAGGAGGAAGAATGACGTGCAAGAGGCATTAGCGAAATTTCTTTAAAAAGTTAAACATGAATAAACCTCAATAAGCCACATTGACTTCACAACATGTAATAATAAAAAGGGCTTATTGGCGGGTTTAAAAACAAGATGAAAACAAATTCTGGGTGACAGTAACATGTAGCACAGACGCTCATTGCAGGGGAAGCAATCTCAGGTCCTGGCTCAGTCTAGAGGAGGGTAAAGATTCTGATTAATTTTAGACTTTGTTAATGCAAGCATGCATGTTAAAAATGGAGTACTCCTAAAAGACTAAAGAATAATTTTGTAGTAGTGATATCCAGTCTCATTTTAAATGTATTTAAGCTAAACATTAATCTGGTTTAGAGAAACATAAGCCGGTTGTAGTTGGTAGCAGGACAGGTGATCTGAGGGTGTGGCCGCGGCAGTGCAGGTGGGATGGGAAGGCCTGAAATGTGGGAAACGCTGCTGCAAGTGGTACATGACAGAGCTTGATTTTCATTGGAGAAAGACATGGAAAATATTCTCGTTCAGGTGTTTGGGACTTTTTTTTTCTGTTCAAGCCTTGAACCCTAGGTCCACTAACGCTCTGAATACCTGTAATTCTCTTCCAGATATTCAAGTGATACTGAAATCTGTGAGCATATTTAAAACAAAGTGACTGTCTAGCGTCCTAGAGACCAGCTTGTTTCCTTAAATCAAAGCGCACAGCTGAGTGCTTCTGCCTCTGTGCTGTTCTCTTATCGATGCCGCAGATCATCTTTTCAAGTGAGCACAGACCACAAGGGACGGAACCCAGGGGCTCCCACCCAGCCCAGCTGAGGCTGACAATACCTAGGAATTCATAACAACGCTCGTTACTTTTGAGCTTGCAGAAATTAACACTGAGCTTGTCACACAGCCCAGCAAGACACCCTGCTCCCTGCCTGCCAGCAGCTTTCATCTTTCTGGTGAATCAGAGATAGGAGGGAACTTCGTGGTCTTCTGACTCGTCCAGCCAAGGGTGTCTCTCTCTCTCTCTCTTACACACGCACACACACACGCACACAGCCCGGTGGCTGCCAAGTAGGGAGTGAAACACACACGTGTTGTGCCAGGACCGTTGGTCCAGCTGTCCCCGGCCGCGAAGGCTGGCGTCTAAAGTAGAAACAGCAGAGGCCCACTCTGGGTGTGAATTCCACCCTCCCCTCAGCCTCTGGCCAGCCTGATGCCATTTACTTCACTTTTATATTTATTATTTGGGAGTTCAGAGCAAATTACTTGACAAGTCTGAACGTTAAAGTGAATTAGGCTAATGTTCAGTCAGCATAAATCGCTATCAAAATTTCATCCACTGCTCTCTTCCCTCCATCCTGTGCCGTCAGAAGGAGGCGATACGCATCGCTAGAATCGGAGTTTGGCAGCGTCTTCTGTGCATCTGCTCTTTGCCGCTATAACTTACTCACATTTCATGGTCCCCCCAGCCGCGTAAGCCTGAAGAATATGCCTTCAAACCTTGGAGAGAATTAATTGCTGCCCCTTTAGGTTAAATAGACTCTGCTCCTTTCTGTTGTGTAACCCCTTCTGCACAAGTATGTCTAATTTAAATTTTCGCATATTAATTAACTACGTTCAGGGGCTTCTCAAGTCGACTTCCAGTAAACGAAGACCATTTTACTTCGACAAGGACACGGTGTAAACCCTGTCCCTGCTCTGCCACAGATTCGAGTTAACCAAGTTCAGTTCTTTTCGCATTAGGGCTAAGGGTAGAAAAGTAGGGACCCTCCATTCTAACTGTATTTTGCATGATGCCACCGTTTTGGGGAGAAGGAGGGCAGAATTTGTTAGCTTCTGGCCCCAGAGCCGGCTTACCAGCCATGCCGGTACACGTGGCTTGATGGTGGCAATGGAGGTGGCAGCAGTGGCAAGTCAGTTGCCAAGAGAACACATGTGGAGTCCCCATGCCTCGTTGCGTGGCCACCTCCAGTGACAAACAGGGCTGGAGACGCCATCGCGGACGGCCTCCCGTGTGTGGCTCTGGCAGCAGTAAAGACACACCCACCCGACAGGGCGGTCCACGGTCCGCGGCAGTTCCCAGACGAGAGATGGCAAATGTGGTCTCTGCCAGTAGCAGCTGCAAATCTTCTGCTTCGTCTTTGCACAGAAGCGCTTCTGTTTTTTGTCGGCTGATGTTAAAAACCGGCCTTAAAAAGCAACAACACAGACTGACTCCGGAGAGTGGGCGCCTCCCTGGGCAGGGAGCCTGGCAGATCGCAGCCCTCGGGGACAAGCCACTCTGCAGCTCTGCTTTAATTGCTTCCACGTGCCATATGCACGGGTGCGCTGTGGAAACAACAACCCCAAACAACAGGAGGTTAGACTGGGCTTCTTGCGGGGGATTCCAGGGCAAGTGGGAAAACTGCCAGCCGGACACACGCCCGCCCGGGCTGCCGGCCAAGGAGGAGCCGGGGGTGGGCGGGCCCGGCTCCCCGGCCTGCACCCTCCCCCAGGACAGGAGGGGACGCGGGGGTCGTCTCCTGGTGGGAGGCAGCAAGGGACCAGAATTTGGGGCAGGGGAGCTGCTTCTGAGAACTTCGAGGCAGGCAGTTTTGGTAGGTGAGGAATTTAGAAGAAAATAAGCCCCTTGACCCGCACTTCACTTTAAAAACATGACTTTCCTTTGTAAAAAATCAACACATTATTTGAGTCTACGCACTGAAGTATCCAGTCTGTGTTTCGGCTTCGGTGGCAGATGTCCTGCGTATGATGCTTAAGAAACTGCTGTTCCCCCATAAATATTTACGGGGAACCATAATCCTCCACATGACAAGGATTTCTGTACTCATTTTACCACCCCAGTCGTGCTGGAGTCAGGCTTGGAGGTCGTCTTACCAACATGCGTGTTTCTCACACTCGGGAAGCCCCTCCCAGAGTGAGGAGCAAGGGGGCTGCCAGGGCTGCAGGAAACATGCCGATGCCTCCGGCCACTGGGCGGCCAGTGACCACGGCTGTGTCGGCCGGGTGCCCGAGTCAGGCCACCGGGCAGCCTTTCTCTGTTGCTGAGATCTCGATAAGAAAGTTTGGGATTTCTGGCTCCATCCAAACGGGCCGCAGATCTGACTGTAGGAAGAATCCAACTGTTCGCTGTGTAGTCTCGCTGCGTGGTGAAAAGAATCTCAGTGTGCGCTGGGATTTTAGCTATTTTAAAGCCCTCGGTGTCTCTGCTCTTCTTTGCAAGATGTGAGGGCTTCCCTGTGTTTTTCACCAAGGATTTGAGAATAGCTCATTTAATAGTTCATTTAACAGGTTCCTATTGGCTCGAGGATTAGGACCGCGTTTCTCATCACATGGAACTTACATTTTAGGAAAGGAGAATATCCGACAGTACGAAGTGTGAAGAAAATTAAAGTAGGGTGTTCTGAGTTGGAAAGGAGAAGGTGGCGAGTGCAGCCTCGGTGGAGGTGACCTTAAATCTGACGTGTGCACGAAGGGGGCGGTGGCCAGTCGGGGTCCTGGAGGCTCAGCACCCCCGGAGGCAGATGGGAGAGGTAGACGGGAGAGGGACCAGCCGAGGGTGTGAAGGCTCTTTGTAAGCTTCAGTGCGTCCCCCCACCCCGGGGTTTTGCACTCCCCCGACCCCCGCCGGCGCACACGCACACTCACACGCACACTGTCCCCCTCCTCGGTTCTCCAGCCCAGGAGGGGTGGCCTCGGGACAGGGTGGGTCCGGGAGTGACAACCGCAGTGCGGTGACACGACAGCCGTGCGTGCGAGGGGTGCGGGGTGGCCAGCAGGGAGGGCAGTTTCCCTCCGGGCGACAGCAACTTGAGGTTGGCCGAGCCCTGACCCCTGGGTGGGATTCTGGCTCCGTCACTTCCTGGACTGGACTCCTGGGGCCCAGCTCTCAGCACCTTGGCCGGCAGATCACACTGACGGGGCTCGGGGAGGCTGGATAGGGTGAGGGTTTGGAACTTGGGAGAGGCAGTTAGTGGATGTTTAATAAAAGGAAGGAATTGTTATTACACATGTGTCAACAATTCCCCAATCAGACAGATTCTTCCCAAAATGTATTTAATGTAAAGACCGCGTACCCAGGCTGGATTCCTAAGCTCGGGGGTCAGGGTGCCCTAGATCCCGCGTCCGCAAGGCTGGTGAGAAGCGCAGGGAGCCCGGCCGTGCAGGGAGCTGTGTCCGAGAACTCGGTCCAGGAAGTCCTGGTCTCACCACGTTCCATGCATTTTCAAAACCCAGATCAGGGAAACCGACGACTCGATCAAAGATTTCCAGATGATCTCATCTACCTCCAATCCGGTTCCTGGAAGCAATTCCCAAAGTACGTGGGCAACCCATCACAGTGTGATTTGTAAATGTGAAAATCTGTGCTGCCCGCAGTCGGCAAAGCGCCCTTGGTAGAGGCGGCCTGCGTGCAGGCAGAGCCGCGCTGCCCAGGCCAACGGCTAGCGAAGAGCACCACCGCACGGCCCCAGCTCTGAAGCACGCGGCCCGGCTCTGCGGCGCCGGAGCCGGAGCGCCGTGTCTTCTGGGCAGACGGTGGCCCCCGGGGCACAAGCCAACTCTCTCTGTCCAGCTCACACTCTTCCACGCCTGCAGCACAGCCCTGAGACTGGACCCCTCGGGGGCCCCTCACCAGCCCTATGAGGATCTGCCAGTGTTAGGTCCCTCTCTTACGAGAAGCAGAAGCAGAGCAAAGCTCAAGCAGCGAAGCAGTGGCGGAGGCAGGATTGGAATCCAGGCGAGTCTGGCACCAGAGGCCAGACTCTGCTGTGCAAGCTCCACTTTCCCGGGCAGAGATCCCAGCGGGGAGGGCCACTGCCCGAGGAAAGCCCATTGCTGCTGTCGTGCCCCGTCGGCCCCTTGCGAATGGATGCAGGTGTCTGGAAGGGGGTGGCAAGTGGGAAAGCCGATTCACTCCCTCATCCATCCATCCACCCGCCCATCCGTCCATCCGTCCGTCCATCCATCCATCCATCCATCCACCCGTCCATCCGCTCATCCATCCTTCCGACAGACAAGCATTTACTGAGTGAGTGCCGACCCGCTGGGCACTGCTCCAGGTCCCGTGGCTGCAGTGGCCACAGCAGGGAATTTGCATCGTCCTCAGTGGCCCCCGCTCCCCCGCTCCCCCCTCATCCCTCTGGCCTAGAGGTGGCAGTGGATTCCGGTGACGTTACCTGTGTTGCCTCTTGATTGCCTCACCTCCGTGTAAGCAACTCCCTACCTTAAATCCCTTGGTTATACACACTTGAGTTTGGATCTGTTTGGTTAGACCTTGACTGATATAAAGCTGCTAGGAGTTTCAAACAGGCAAGTGACGTGCTCGTGTTTCTGGTTTGGGGGCTGCTGTGTGAAGATGGACTTTACTAAGTACAAGCATGAGGTCCAGTGAGAAGGCTTAGGAGAGAGGATGGTGGCCTGGACTAGGGTGTTACCGTGGTGACAGAGATGGCGAGTGGCCAAGAAGTCTGGGATGTTGTCAGTAGGACACGTTGATGGATGGAATTGGAGGGCTGGTGAGAAAAATCGAGGAGTCGATGTCTCCAGGGTGCTGGCCAGAGCAGGTGGGCAAATGGGGCTGCCATTCACTGATGTGGGTAAGAATGGGAAGTGGCAGCTTTCAGGAGGAACATGGAGGATTCTAGCTTGGACAGGCTTAGTCCAGGATGTCAAGGAAGTAGCTGGGTATTCAGTTACTGATGACCAAGGGGAGGGACCACCAGAGGCAACCTTCCCACCTTTGTTTGGGACTAAAGTTGACCCCACCGTGAAATGCACGTCTGAAGGTTATGGGAAGAATTAGTCCTTCCCAAAAGGCTCACTCCCTGAATCATTCCAGGAAAGCTACACAAGGCGGGGGTTGGGGGCGGGTGTAGTCACCGTCTCTGGTGAATATCAAATTTGTCAGATAGTAGAGCCTTTGGGAGTCCTGATGATTTTGTTGAACACCTAGAACTACTACGAATATATTTTATTCCATCATAGGTACCTGGAGCAATCTTACAGGCAGAAAAGGCTCCTATCTTATACGCATATAGTTCCCTGCACCTAAAAATTACGATATTTCAAGAAACCACCTTTTAGCTGGACAGAAATGAAGTTCGTAAGCCTATGTGCTAACCTGGGTGCGCTGGAGGGGAGATGTGGCACACGGCAGAGACCAGGCGGGGTTGTCCTCTGAGTGTCTGCACCCTCACCGGCAGCAGGGGGGCGGGCAGACAGCCAGGGACTGAGGCAGCACTCTGGGGAAGAGCCCTCGGTTACACGCATTCTACACACCAGCTTAGTCTTCTCGCCCCCGGGGTCTGTCCTCTCTGATTTGGGAGCAGCGTGGCCCGCGCCCATCCTGGGCCGCAGAGAACGGCCGGCCAGTGGGCCCCCCCTCCCGTGGACGGGTGGGCGAGTCAGAGGGGCAGCCCAGGCCCCCCAGGACCAGAAGCATCTCTGGCAGACACGCTAACCCACTTCTTCTGCACAGAGGAGAAAGAAAGACGAGCCCCGGCACCTTTCTGTGAGGTAAGGAGATTTATCCCCTGTGACTTCCTAGACTGAACTGAAGGCATCTTCTCCCATATTTTTATTCGAAGTAGCATATTCACGAGGTAAAAATGTAAAAGGTCACAGGAGAGCTTGTAACGAGAAGCGGCAGTTCTCCGCCCTCCTGCCCCCCTGACTTCGCACCTCAGCCGTGGACGTGCTCTGTCCCCGTTCTTCGGGGTGCTGGTCGATGGGTTTGGGCTGGTGTGACCCAATTGCAAGGCCCACGGCCTCTGCTGACAGTTTGAAGAAGCACAAAATCCTCGGTGGACTCACAGGCGTCAGGTGAGACACAGGTGCCAAGAGACGGTGAAGAAATACCTTTTGCAAAGCAGGCAGAGCTCAGACGCAAGGCATTCGTCTCCCTGCAGGCCCCCAGTTTCACTGCATAAAACCAAGCCGAGCGGGGGAGGATGAGAGCCAAACTTTCATTCCCCCGCGAGTCCGCTCGTGTGCTTGGGAAGCAAGCAGTTCCTCAGGCCATTTTCCTTCCTTCCCGAGGTTGTGCTTCTTAGAGAGAAAGGGGCACCTCTGAGCAGGACTGACGCCTGGTGGTGCCTCCCGAGCAAAAGCCCCGAAGGGGGAGCGGCGGGGGTGGCCGGTGCAACCGCGGCAATGACACCACGGAATTACACATCTTCTTCTTAGTTCGGTCATGGAGCAACAGTCACACTGTAACCTGAACTGGGAAATGTGGGAGTCAAAACAGAATATTGCACTCCCCGCCCCCCACCCAGGCGAGCGGCATGTGTGGTCTCCTGCCACTGGAGGGACAGCAGTGTCGCAGGGACACCCCCCCACCCTCGTGCGCACCAGCAGTGGCACCCAGGGATCCGTCTCGCCCCCATCTCACCCGGGACAGCCGACCCACGTAGGTGCCCAATAGGGCTGGACTCGAAGGAGCTTTTTGATGTGGATACACTGCGAACATTGATACAGTTTCCCTGGTTGCGTGTCCGCTCACTTGTGCGCGGCGTGTGCCCAGTGTGTATGCGTTTAGACCCGTGGATTTCGCCCCGTGTGCAGGCGCCTGTATCACCGCCACAGTCACGACACAGAGCATCCGCCCACAGGGGTCCCCCTCTTACAGCCACGCCTCCCTCCCTCCAACCCTCCCTCCCAAATCCCTAACCCCCGACAACCACTCATCTGTTCCCCATCTCTGTAAATTTCCATTTCAAGAATGTTCTATAAATGGAATCATATGGTGTGTAACCTTTGGGGGCTGGCTTTTCTTTTATTCAGCTTAATTCTCGGGAGATTCACCCAGGTTGCTGTGTATATCCATAGTTTGCTATTTTTTTTTAAATTTCCCCTAGAGTATTTTTATCTACTTTTTTTTTTTTTTTTTTTAGAAATTCACGTTCTTTTATGTATTTATTTATTTATTTATGACTGTGTTGGGTCTTCGTTTCTGTGCGAGGGCCTTCTCTAGTTGTGGCAAGTGGGGACCACTCTTCATCGCGGTGCACGGGCCTCTCACCATCGCGGCCTCTCTTGTTGCGGAGCACAGGCTCCAGACGCGCAGGCTCAGTAATTGTGGCTCACGGGCCCAGTTGCTCCGTGGCATGTGGGATCTTCCCAGACCAGGACTCGAACCCGTGTCCCCTGCGTTGGCAGGCAGATTCTCAACCACTGTGCCATCAGGGAAGCCCCTGCTATTTTTTTTATTGCTAAATTCTCTTGTGTTTGATGGGATTTTAAAAGAACTTTTAAAGTTTGAAACGTCACTGGCCACCTGTCAGAGGAACGGAGATTTGCCCTGCTGAAATTGGTGGCACTCAAATGAAGAGAAATCTTGCGTATCTCCAGAATCTTAAAAATCCTGTAAAATGACACATTGCCATCGTGTCTTCCTCAAGAAGCTAACGTAATCCTGTGTGGTGCAAAGCTTCAGCTAGACTTACCACCTCTTATTTTACTGCAATCAAATAATGTCTCCCCAAATACATTAAAGTTACAGAAGTCATCTTTATTATTTCTCTTTAAAGTTATTTATCCACAGCATATAACTTACATCTTATTTCTACTTCATTTTCTTTTTCCCTTGGCTGAAATACTGCTCATTTGTCTCTTATATTGGCTTGTTTTTTATTGTGCTACTGCTATAATATATGGTCTTTAGTTTATTAGTTTATGCCTTATATTAAATTATCTTCATGTAAGATTTGCAAGAAAAATGGCTTTTCAGCTTACTTGGGAATTTGGGTGACTTAATTTGGCGAAGGTGATTCTCAAGAAAGAAATTACAGACTGACAGGTGAAGCGTGAGAGAAAACCGCGGGGTCTTTGAGGAGGCGAAGCAGATGCACCGGAGCGCCTGCCGCCCTCTTGCTCTGAAGGTCAGAGGCGCCTGAAGACAGGTGTTCATCCAAAACAAGGACGCGGCCAAGGCAGCACTAGAGGAGGTGGTGGGGACCCCCTGTCAGGGGCAGGTGTGGACCCCAGGCCCACGGGGACACTCTGTGTCTCCCCGAGGATCTCGGGGGCTCCGTCCTGGGGTCTCGTCCCTGCCTCACCCGGCTGGGTCAGCCCCCCGGCAGACCCCAGCACTGGGCACCGAGTTGCCTCTGCCCCTCTGCTGGAGCCCCTGTGGCTCCGCCCGGCTCGCAGCCTGGCTCAGGTGCCCCCTGCCCGGCCAGCTTGCTGTGCTGGGGCCGAGGGCGGTGAGGAGAGTCAAGGCCACCAGCCGCCACGTGCAGCAGACCCCCGCGACAGGGCTGTGGAGGGCTTCCAGGCTTCACCTTGGTACAGGACACCACGCTGAGAGGTGGCAGGGAGGGAACCAGAGGCGACGGTGGCGCTCCGAGGGCTCCCCGCGTCCTCGGCTGCTGCTTCAGCAGCTACTGACGGGAGGTCCCACCTGCGTCGACCTGCAGCGCGTCCCGTGAGCCGTGCGGAAGGGGGCGCCGGTGGACGCGGGACCCAATCCCGCGGCTCAGCCGCCGCCGCACCCCGCGTGTCCCCAGCGGGCATGAGAGGACGTGGCAGCAGAGGCAGCGCAGTCAGGGTGCCTCCCCAGAGGAGGTGGTGTGGAGACACGCGGACGCCCGTCTGTCCGTAGGGAGCAGGCGCGTGACCCGTGACCTGTACAGAACAGGGTGAGACGAAGCCTGAAGGCACAGCATCGGGGGGAGCGGCCAGGCTCTGAGCGTCCCAGATGCGCTGACACGTCCGTGGCGTGGCGTCCAGAGCGGGCGGCGGGTCCTCCGTCAGCCAGCTTTGCAGAAGCAGTCGCGTGTAAACCGTGTCCCCTGTCCATCAGCAGATGAGTGGACAGACTCGGTCCAGCCGCACAGTGGCCATTACTCAGCCTCTGAAAGGAATGAAGCACTGACACACACCGCAGTGTGGGTGAACCTTGGAAACATGATGCTCAGCGAGAGAAGCCAGACGCAGAAGGACACACAGTATGTGATTCCATTTCTGTGAGACGCCCAGAACAGGCAAATCCCCGGAGACAGAAGGTGGGTGACTGGCTGCCAGGGGCTGCAGGGAGGGGGCAGTGGGGAGTGACTGCTAATGGGGGGGTGGAATCTCCCTTTGGGGTGATGGAAATGCTTTGGAACTACCAGGTAAAAGTGGTGGGAGCACACCATTGTGAGTGTGCTGAATGCCACCCAATTGCTCCCCTTAAAATGGTGAATTTCACCCCAATTTAAAAAACAGCTTTACTATATTCAGCCACTCACTCGTTCACTCCATCCTTGTGGGTTTTCGTGTGCTGGGCCGGCAGGAGCAGACACCACGGGCGTGAGCCAGGGGTCCATGATCAGCGCGCTGGTTCTTAACCTGTAGAGATTTTAAAACTACAGTCGCAACCCCAGAGATTCTGATTCTGCAGGCCTAGATGGGGCCCTGGCAGCTACGTTTTTAAACCTTTCTGATGATTGATTCTGATGTCTAGCCTGGTCTCTAAGTGGCGGAGACAACCTCTGACCAAGCCGCAGAAGGCCCAGCTCTGGGCTTTGAAATATCCTCAGTAGCAGCTGGCCGGCCACACTCTGGAGAGCAGGCCAAGTCCTGGCACTTCGCACAGGAGTGGCAGAGCCTGACTCGGCTTCTCAGCCGCCTGGGGTCCCGTCCTGTTCGAATCGGTATCATGCTTGTCTCTGACCACGTGGTGGCAGGAGTGAGATGGGTTTGACTTCCAGGGGTTCCCCGATGTCTCTGGGAGCAAGTCAAAATGGAAAAGCACCCCTAGTAAAAGAAAACTAGGAATGAGTGTCTTCGGAGAATAAGGAGTTTAGCCCTTAAGATTTATTGAGAGAGTTGGCCGTCAGCAGCAGGCCAGTGTCTGTTTCTGAAACAGAGGTGCGGTTCTGCACTGGACGCCTTGGATTTTGGTGCTTTAAGTCTGGGAAGATACCCAAGGAGGTGAAATTTAAGCCAAGTTGTATGAAAGGTGGTGTGCAGAGCCAAATGGCAACGTGAGAAAGAAAGTACTGGTACGGGCGACGTGAAAGAAGTTTGGAAATATTATGCTTAGTACAAAAGCAGCCAAAAGACTGTCTGATTGTGCTGTGTGATTCCATTTATATGTATCTGTAGAGACGGGAAGTAGATTCGTGGTTGCCTATGGCTGGAGGACTTGGGGGATGTGGGACTGACTGCTCTTGGGCAGGGGGTTTCTTTTTGACATAATAAAGATGTTCTGGAATTAATGGTGATGCTCGTACAATCTTGTGAATATACTAAAAATCATTGAATTGTACACTTTAAATGGGTGGATTGCACGGTATGTGACACAACAGAACTATTTTTAAATTTTTATTTTTATTTATTTTTTATTGAAGTACAGTTGATTTACAATGTTGTGTTAGTTTCAGGTATACAGCAAAGTGATTCTGTTATATCAATACATACATATGTATATATTTTTCTTTTTCAGATTCTTTCCTTTATAGGTTATTACAAGATATTGTATATAGTTCCTTATGCTATACAGTAGGTCCTTGTTTATCTGTTTTATATATAGCAGTGTGTCTGTCAATCCCAAACTCCTAATTTATCCCTCCCCCTTTCCTGTCTGGTAACCATAAGTTTGTTTTCTGTGTCTGTGGGTCTATTTCTGTTTTGGAAAATGAGTTCACTTGTATCATTTTTTTTCTTTTTAGATTCCACATATAAGTGATATATGATATTTGTCTTTCTCTGTCTGACTTACTTCACTTAGTATGACTATCTCTAGGTCCATCCATGTTGCTGCAAATGGCATTATTTCATTCTTTTTAATGGCTGAGTAGTATTCCGTTGTGTATATATACTATATCTTTATCCATTCATCTGTCTATGGACATTTCAGTTGCTTCCATGTCTTGGCTATTGTGAATAGTGCTCCTGTGAACATTGGGGTGCATGTATCTTTTCGAATTATGGTTTTCTCTGGGAACAGGGCTATTTTAAACAAATATTTATTGAACATTTCTACGTACCAGGGTGTTCAAGGGGCTGGGGATACAGCCATGAACCAAACAAACGATAATCCTTGTCCCACATTCTGGTGGAAGACACATTGAGTCTACAAGGTAAATAGGTAAAGAGATGGTGTGTTAAAGGGTAAGAATTCCTGGAGATGGACATAGGGATACAGGGAATACTGTGAGGGGGTGAGTCTAGGTAGGTAGGGCAAGGAAGGTCAGCCTCACTGAGGAGACAGACTTTTTTATTGTGGTAAAATACATGTAACATAAAATTTACCATCTTAACCATTTTTAAAAAATAAATTTATTTATTATTTATTTACTTATTTTTGGCTGCATTGAGTCTTCGTTGCTGCACACGGGCTTTCTCTAGCGAGCAGGGGACTACTCTTCGTTGCAGTGCGCGGGCTTCTCATTGTGGTGGCTTCTCATTGCAGAGCACGGGCTCTAGGCGCGCGGGCTGCAATAGTTGTGGCTCGTGGGCTCAGTAGTTGTGGCTCACAGGCTCAGTAGTTGTGGCACGTGGGCTCAGTAGTTGTGGCTCACAGGCTCTAGAGTGCAGGCTCAGTAGCTGTGGTGCACGGGCTTAGTTGCTCCACGGCATGTGGGATCTTCCCAGAGCAGGGCTCAAACCCGTGTCCCCTGCATTGGCAGGCGGATTCTTAACCACTGCGCCACCAGGGAAGTCCCTTAACCATTTTTAAGTGTACAGTTCTGTGGTATTATATATTGATACATTCATAATGCTGTGCAGCCATCACCACCATCCACCTCCAGAACTCTTTCCATCTTGCAGAACTAAAACTCTGTCCCTGTTAAGTGTTAACCTCCCCCTCCCCCTCCCCCAGCACCTGGCAACCATGCTACTTTCTGTCTCTCTGTTCCAACTTCTCTAAGTACTTATAAGTACTCATATAAGTGGAATCATACCGTATTTGTCTTTTTGTGACTGGCTTATTTCACTTAGTGAAATGCCCTCAAGATTCATCCATGTTGTAGCACGTGCCAGAATTCTCTTCCTTTTTAAAGGCTGAATAATATTCCATTGTATGGATGGACCATGTTTTACTTATCCATTCATCCGTTGATAGATACTTGTGTTGCTTCCACCTTTTAGCAATTGTGAATAATGCTGCTATGAACATGGGTGTACAAGTGTATCTTTGAGACCCTGCTTTCAATTCTTTTGAGTATATAGCCAGAGGTGGAATTTCTGGATTGTATGGTAATTCTATTTTTAATTTTTTGAGGAACCCCCATATTGTTTTCCACAGTGGTTGCATTATGTTACATTCCCACGAACAGTACACAAAGGTTCAGGTTTCTCCATGTCCTTGCCAACATCTGTGATTTTCTTTTTCTTTTTTAAATTTTATTTTTTTATTTATTGGCCGTGCCTCGAGGCTTGCAGGATTTTTGTTCCCTGACCAGGGATCAAACCCGGGCACTGAGTCTTAACCCCTGGGCCTCCAGGGAATTCGCATTCTTTTTCTTTTTTTAATAATAGCCGTTCTAATAGGTATGAGGTGGTATCTCATTGTAGTTTTGATTTGCATTTCCCTAATGATTAGTGATATTGAGCATCTTTTCATGTGCTTATGGCCATTCATATATTTTCTTTGGAGAAATATCTATTCACGTCCTTTGCCCATTTTAAAATCAGGTTGTTTGTTTTTTTCTTGTTGAGTTTTAGGTCTCTATAT